>NC_068361.1:72432170-72598286 GCF_020536995.1 Dreissena polymorpha | reverse complement strand
ATATAAAGACAAAGCCTTTGGCAATACGTTTCTTCTTGAAAAGAATGCAAACATAATGTTTTAAAAGAATAAAAGAACGCCCATACAATTCTTATTTAAACCAACAAGTTCGTTATAGGCAATGATATTAACTTCGTTTTAAAACATCATTATTATGGAAAACGCTCATATCACTTTGTTTGAATAAAAATATCAATTTTGTCAAGCGAGATATTTATGTTTTTATTGTCAGCGATTAAACAAAAGACAAAAACTCGTAGTGTACTAAGAACGGATGGACAATTGAGTTCAAATTGATATGGTTTAGCCGGAATACAATGTCAATCACTATAATTACCCTTAAAGATACGAATTATATTTACAGTAGAACTAAGACGAATTCATTAAGTAACACAAAAACCTACCTGCGCACTCCTAATTCTCAATATATTACACTTTCGATCTTTACCCAGCAGTCTACAAATGTTCAATACAAAGCGAATAGGCAAACGCAGATATTTATAAAGACTTGTATATGAGCACTTAGAGATATCATTATGTAGCATTCAAATCTTAAATATCGCCTGACGTCAGCCACACCATTGTTTAATTCCTTTGGGTAGTTTACAATATGGTTTATTCGATAGAATAACATATTTTGATCTATCACGCGGTACCGAATAAGGCATTTCAATAACATCATTTACATGCCGTAATATAACCAATCATTGAGAAGAACAAAACTAATTGTTGCGAAATAATAGTGTTCTATATATTTCCAGTAGTTCTTGTAAGTATAACTGTTAGAATTGTCAAATACATAAAAGTACCACTCATGATAAAGGTATCATTTATTGGGACAATGAGGCTATGCCACTTTTATATGTTTTGTCTGAAAGTTTCCGCAATACCCTAAATACGCGATACGCTATGTATCTCAATAATGCGACTTTCATCTCGATTATCAATTAGCAATATTGATTATATAAATTCATAACACGCGCACGTTTGCAAAAAATCTGTAAGATTTAAATCAAACTAAAATTTTGGCGTACGTTTTGGACACGTTTATTCAATCGTTTAGCATGTATTCCTCACACAGAAAACGGCGTGAATGCCTTCAAGATACTGGTAAGCTAACTCCTTTGATTGCCGTGTTTTAACATTTTAAGCAGAGCTAGTCCTAAATACCAGTTCAAAATAATAAAACCAATTAGCTGGGATTTCTCTGAGCATGATACTGTGCTTGACAAATTAGACACAATGAAAACAATACTTTTAACGGACCAAATTAATGTGTAATTATATTAAAATATAGTACATATACAATTACAATTTTGGTATGTAAGTGCTTCATAATTGTAAGATTGTATTGAAGTCCGTAAAATCAATTTACAGTGAGATAGTTTAACTGAAAAGGCAATGACTTTCAAAATACAAACAGGGTTAGTATTGTAATTATGAATAAATAATTTTATTTTCATAGGTCTTGGTTTACAACACAAAATAAATCATGTGATACTCAATACCTGTAAACAACACAACATATGATGTTGAAGTATTGTCATATCTTTGTACATACTTAAGAGAGATTCGTGGCCCTTATAATATAATTCCATTTTTTTAAAGCCATGTAAATTTATTCGAAGGTTCATTTGTCTTTAATAATATCGAAATTCCGCATGGCCTAAGAACATTTCACTGATCATAAAGAAATATTCTTATTTTCAACATTAATTAAAATAAGATGGAAAGTGATTGATTCACAAAATAAGTGAATTATTCAATTGATTGAGTATTGACTTGAACGTTTAAATATAGATTTCAAAATCAGTAACCATTTTTTCGGTTTATGGTAATTTTACATAAGTTTTGATAAAAAGAAAAAGACAGGATACGTCGTCATTGCGAAGGAAAGAGATAAACATTTTTTTTTAACTGTTATTCAACAAATCATTCCTGATTAAACCGGATACATCCGTTGCGCTGTTCGAGTTGCTGCTTCCTAACTGTCAAGTTTTTCCTTTCAGTCTATTTATGTGCATTCACTTTGATCAGATATTCATAAATTGTTAATTTATATCAAACATCTGATGATTGTAATAGACACATATTTTTATTTAATCAGTTTAATCAAAAAAATATTTTTTTTTAAATAGTGTCAACATGAAACGTGAATGTTAACTGTCTGAATAAAACTATCAGTGAGTTTAATTTTGTTTAGTCTTAGCAATAAATCAAGATTCAAATTCTTTTGTACTACACATTTATGGACAATTAATATCAACTGTATATGGCTTAGTCGAAATAAACTTTCAATAACTATTATGTACTACTTTTATAATAAGGATTATATCAAGAACGAGTAGAAGTCGGACGCGTAAAGTAAATAAAATCACCTACCTGCGCACACCCAGTTCCCAATCAATAACTCAACTCGATCGTTACCCGGCCGTTTACAAATTGTGAGTGCCTTAGCGCCAATATAATTGCAGGTCTATCTAAAGCCCAAGTAATATGAGAACCTTTGAATTGTATTATGGAGGATTCGACGATTAAATATCGTCTGACGTAAGCAACTTCATTGTTAAAGGCATTTGGACAGTTTACACTATGGTTATTTGGATATCAAAAAAATATTTATCAGACGATACTTAGAAAGGCATTTCAATAAAAACTTTACATGTGTATTTCTTAAAAAAAAGAAGCTTATAGGCCATACTTATTTATGAACTTTAACCAAAATAAATATAAATCGTATGGTGGCACAGAACTGCCTAAGATAAGAAATTGCTGAGAAGTAAAATTCAAACGAGATGTAAGGATTTTTACGAAACAAACAATTTTCTTTATTATTTCTAATTATTATCACTGTTTTAAATATCAACTACATCAAAGGACCAACTAGAGATATATGTAACATGTATCGGGAGTAAGTTTTATCCGATGTCGACCGCAATGCACCATAAACGCGTGTTTTTGTTGTGGTTTATGTACTTATTTGTGTTGTTGGAGGATACCATGTATGGCAAATCATATAAATTATGAGTATGTTTACTTATTTGTGCGTCGGTCTTTCGATGTATCTCACATTGCGAATTTCATCTCGATTTTTATTAACAATGCACACTATGGTTTATTATATAAAACGTTCGTAATGAACACGTCAGATTTGAAAAAAACTAAAATGGTTGAATACGTTTTGGGTCATTTTATTCAAGCGTTTCGATGAGCACGTATATTTCACACAGAAAATCAACATGAAGGCCTACAAGGTAGTGGTAAGCTAGCCCATTTGAAAGATCAGAGGACAACACAATCCGAAGATCTTTGAGTTCTTGAACCGCAAACATAACTGTATTGTCCTTGAACAATGCTTACGACCATTCAGCTCTTACCTTGGATTCATTCAGAGCTCTAAAGGCACCGTAGTTGTTCGCTATTGCATAAACGCAACTAAGTTTGCAACATAATGTTATCGTTATTTAAATTGCAATTATTGTGTTGTAAAAAACATGCAAATGTATTGCGAGTGTGTCTCAACGCATATGTCAAGACAAATGTGCACTGACAGTATAACAACAACAAAAATCGCTTTTTTGACGTTCTGAAAGCATAGAAAATATTATGAAACTTGTATTATGAGAACCATTTAATACAAAATAAAAATATACACAATAACCATTTTACCAACTTCGTTGGACTATCGAATACCTATAACAATACGAATAGCATTTCATCATGGAAATCCCCATTACAAAACTAATGATTTTTAAAACCTTTATGAAATGTGTAAAAAGGAGATAAGATATTTGATTAAAAGAAATATATATATAACAATCTGCGAGCAAGACTTTAAACTCACAAATAACAAAGTCACTTAGACAGAGCTGTCTTGCACTTTGGTGTTAACGCAGTTTACAAGTTTTAAAGGTGATATCAAGTCTCTTACCTTAATATCGATATAAAAAACCAATGCGCGATAGTTATTTTATTGTTTTATACAATCAGTTTCAGCCAGTATAAAGAAGATGATGGTGCAGTGATCTTTTTTGGTCGATGTGTATATTTTAGTTAATGTGCAATTTAAGTTAAACGTTTCATTGATCTACAACTAAGACAATTTTTTACACTATACTATTTTATTGTAATCACCCGTGCAAAGGCTGGTGAGTTTGTCAATGAAGTCAATTCTACCTGCCGCTGCGCCACAGCTTATTCGAAGCTTTTAACCTAAATTATGTTTCGTTTGCACTATCTACGAGGTTACGCAGCAGATACGTTAGTGTGTGTTGGACTCTCGATATCACACTAAACTTGATGAATAGGAATAATTATATTTTTCCTGATCTATTAATAGTCTCAAAATTTGAAAGACCTGTGTTTCGCATAAATACCACGTGATACATATGTAGCACATAGTGAGCTACTTTACTCGTTCTTAAATATACTCGTCCTCGACAAGTATAATTAAAAAAACAAATAGTCTATTTTATATGTGCGATCCGATTAAAGTTAGTATATTAACACAGCATTCGTAGAATGTGTAAATTTGTGAATAAATATAGTTGAACAAATTAAATCCCATGCATATATGATTGATTAATTTTGTTCGGTGATCAGAAGTTAAGCTGAGTCCGAGTTTGCTATGCCAGTTTATAGCGAAAGCACGAACAATTATTGCTTGTAAAGCTGCTGAAAACGGAAAAGTTTAAGTAGGTTAAAACCGCTGTGATATGAGTGATTTACGTTGTGCCTGAAAAACGCCCCGCTCCCTTGCAATTACAACATTGCTTATAGAGAGCTTTGCTAATTCCGATTTATAATTTAAATTAAGGGGGAAATATGCGAATAATATCGCGTATATATATGTCATAAGAAGTAAAGCCACATACAGCAGTTAAGTATGAAACAATAACAAAGGGCAATGCCCATGTAATCATGATTCCAATAGTTATGGCTCTTGTACACTGCATTTTCTTTCAATTTAGTACATTAACCTATGATGATCTCAGTGATACATTTCGATGTATCTCCTGGACAAAATATCCGAAGGTCAGGCGGAAATATTTTGCCCTGGTGACCCGCTACCTGTTTTTTTAAGTTATTTCTTCAGTGATATTTCAACAAAAGTACAGTACATCAGTAAAAGCATCATTAACGCGCATCTTTTAGATCATTCTCCAATGAAATGTATCAACATGTTGTAGTCGCATGGGGTACAGGAAATAACCGCAAAAGGCAAAGGTGTAAAATGCTGAATGGATTTCAAACCATACAAGAAAATGAACTCTTTTAAAACACGCTATTCTTTTGAATTGACGTGTAGTGTAGCCTTCGATCAATATTAAGGTAAACCGGCTACTGCAGAACGCATATAGGGGAGAAATCGGCGACCATTAATAGTACACATAAGCTTACACTGCACACGTTTAATCATTTGACAAATGCGTTTATGACTCGTATTAGGAAAATGAACTACAGTAAAAAACAAGTAAATCTGTGCTGTAGTATTTTTCGGATTAATAATGTACATACACCTTACAATTTTCAAGGATAAAGGAGCTATCAGAAATATATTCACTTTGTTGTATTTTTTATCTACCGTGACATAACAACTGATTTCACGCATTCCATTGATGACAATCTTGAATTTTAAATAATGCAACAAATATGAATTTGTTTTGGAATTTCTTATTAAATAGCTGTAGAATATTCAAAGTCGATATACTTTCTTTAATTGAATACACAACATTCTGATTTTGAAAGTCCAATCAAACGTTGCATCTCATTTGACAAATCTGCCATCATATCTTACATATAGATTCGTATGATTTGAAACCTGAATACACATTGCTCTTTGCATTATTTTTACGAATGCGTTGTGATTACTTCAACAGTCGATTTTGGTTTCTCATTTGAGTCTTATATCAACATATAGAACATCAATTTACCGGATATACCGTTATAAAGCGACTTACACAAGCCTTTCCTAGCGACGATGCTAGTGGTTATAAATGCCGCCTAACAATAATTGACTATAGTGCGAGTTTAATGCTACTCTGATGAAGCCATTACATGATTACCCCGGCCTTTATTGAACAACCTGTTGCACGTGTATCTTATCTTACCACATGATAACAATTCAGTATTGACATATATTAAATGGTATCATCCATAACATTTATAATGTTTAAGTAACTTAAATATGGTGGGAAATCAATTAATAAAGTGTAATGCGATAAATCGTTAAAGTAAGCCAAAGTCTATTCCAATGTTGTGTCTGCCAAAGTTGTAGTATGACTTTTTAACCCATACATGGCGCGTATTCGTAGCACCTATTTTACCAATTTCGACAGTATAAACACACGTTCATATAATTAAGTCTGGGTCGAGTAACACAGTGTACAACATTGTCGTACAGCTACTATCAAATTAAAATGTATGTCTTCAAACAATAATTTAAAAATGGTAGCGAATTGGTTCGTTTTATTGAGCTATTAACTTACCATGGCCTATTGTGCGCGGTGTTTTGTTGCAGCGCCGTATTGTACTATCCAAAATATTGTCAGAAGAGCTCCGACTGTGCTTGATTAACTCCAAAGATGTACACCGCTTATGATTATTCTAATCGCATGGATTAAATCCATGATAGTCCTCGATCGATAGACGTGGTTTCCCTTTGTCGTTTAATTCTTCTCAAAGTAAACATGCAATTGAAAAGACTTACAATGGCAAATCATGGTAAACGATCGAATTTATTATTAAATTAAAGGCGGTTACCAGAGACAGATCGTTAACCCAGACAATAGACACACACTAAGCGCTATTACGCCAGAACTTGAATGCAAAAACGCACATCGAGTTAAATATTAACTTTTCGAAAATCAAAAAGACTGCCCGTTGCCGCTTAACACAGATGAACAATGTACATAATATATGTAGTTTATACAATAAACGCTCTAAATTGCTTTACTAGAAAACTGTAATAAATCGGAAAAAAACATGAAAACTCGCGCATACAAAAACGTATGAAATATTGATGATCGAGCTGGGAGTCAAGTTTAAACGCGCTAGACACTTCAAATTTGATTTTAATTAATACATATTGCGATTTTATTCCCAAATTAATAAATAAGTTCATATTGCGTTAAACATACGAAGCTGAACCCGTTAAGAAAATATTAACAAAACAAACAAAAACAAACAACCGTTACATTTCATTGATGTAGATACGGTAACCTGATTACATATCCACTAGCGTACACATAAAAAGATAGTTCGCAAGTAAGCAACAAACAATCAAATTTAAACGCAAATAATTTAACAAAATATAATAATAAATGGAGAAATCGATACTTAAAATTACAATTTCAGCACTTAAAACATTTTTGAGAGTCATTAAAACACATAATTTCGGAAATATACAACCAACAATCAAAATGGCTGCCAATAAAGGTTCGAAAAGAACGCGAGAAAGTATTTTCAAAATATTATAAAATCATCAAAATGATGTAAAGTAAACGCTTCTTAGCTGTTTTGTAGATAAGTATACGATCAATTGAAAAACACTAACATTTGACAATAAAAAACACTCGTGGATATGGAAATCTTCAGCGTATGAAATTGCAGACAGTTAACAATAGGTCTATAATATATTAATGGAAATGCTGAAACTCAATAACTGGCAAACATATGCATTAGTAGGTTGTTTCGTGATTTCTATTTAGAAACGACTATGATGCATATAATTGATAAATCTATGTTAATGTTTGCGTACAACCTTTAAATTGCCATAACTTTGTTATTATGCCCCCCCAAATGTTTTAGGGGGAGCATATAGTGGCCGCTTCGTCTGTCCGTCCGTGCAAAATTTTTGTCTGGGCTATTTCTCAGCAACTCATGACTGGAATTCATTTTAACTTTATGGGAAGCTTCACTACCAAGAGGAGATGTGCATATTATCAGCCGGTTCTGGTCGGATGATTTTTCACAGAGTTACAATGTATGGCCCTATGAAATTTTCCATTAACTGTACATATAGTGCAATTCTTGTCCGGGCTATTTCTCAGCAACAAATGACCGGAATTCAATGAAGCTTTATGGGAAGCTTCACTACCAAGAGGACATGTGCATATTATCAGCTGGTTCTCGTCGGATGATTTTTACAGGGTTATGGCCCTTTGAAATGTTCCATTGTACATGTAGTGCAATTCTTGTCCGAGCTATTTCTAAGCAACTTATTACGGGAATTCAATGAAACTTTATGGGAAGCTTCACTACCAACAGGAGATGTGCATATTATCAGCCGGTTATGGTCGGTTGATTTTTCACAGAGTTATGGCCCTTTGAAATTTTCTATAAACTGTACATATACATGTCGTGCAATTCTTGTCCGGGCTATTTCTCCCCAACTACTGACTGGGATTTAATGAAGCTTTATGGGAAACATAACTACCTCTAGGAGATGCGCATGTTATAAGTGGGTTCGGGTTAGATGATTTATATAGAGAGTTATGGCCTTTTTAATTTTTTAAGTTGCTTAACCATCCATTGTATTATTTTGTCCAAAGTTATGCCCCTCAAGACGTTTCCTTTTATCTGAATATATAGTGCAATATTGTGACCAAAAAACCTTTGGGGAGCATCACCCGTCTCCGATTGTTTCTTGTTTATCATCAAATTTGTTTCATGCTTTGACAAAACAACACTAACCTGACATACCACAATGGACACCACCCAAACTTGAAATAAAGTCTTATTAGTTTGTTTTATGTCTTTACAAATGTTCAATTGATTGTGGAAAATATACCTGAGCTAAGAATCGTCTATAAAGTACAACTGCTTTAAAACATAAACGATCAATATGTTTCAATTACATGTTTGGTCCTCTTCCACTTAAAATATGACTATATTACATTGACCTTATTGAATATGGACAATTTCCCCATGATAGCTTTCGTTATACTGTCAAGCACTCGAATAGTCGAGCGCGCTGTCCTCTGACAGCTCTTGTTATGTCCCCCAGTCTAAACTGGGGGACATTTGATTTTTCCCTGTCTGTTTGTTGGTTTGTTTGATTGTTGGTTTGCAAACATTGGCCATAACATTTGCAATATTGAAGATAGAAACTTGATATTTGGCATGCATGTGTACCTCACTGAGCTGCACATTTTGAGTGGTGAAAGGTCAAGGTCATCATTCAAGGTAAAAGGTCAAATATATGGGGGACCTATTGTTTCACAAACACATCTTGTTTATGACTCCTATAAAAGCTGAAAAAGTGTCAAGAATCTTAATGTACAGCACCGTTTCATTTGCAATCAATATTTGAATAATTCCAATTGTGTGCTACATTTAATTACAGTGTATAATTCTTTTTGAAACAAAAATGATTTGTTGCCCACATTTTTTTATGATTTTAATAATTAAACGCTTATATTGTGATTCTCTCATGAACCTTTTATTATCGATTGTAGAAAAAAAAAGAATACAATGTTAATGTCTGTCAGTGATATACTAATTCCTAATCGGATTTCATTGATATTTTGATAACTTTTAATCTTATACCTGGGTCGAGTTCAAAAATGATTCCGTCCGCTTAAAACCATGGCCGTGAGGGGCAGGGCAGTATTCCTTACATGGGTATTGTTAAATCTTTTTTACCACTCAAGAAATCACCTTTACTGTCTATCCTTCAAGAAACTTGGTTAAGTCATTTGTTCTAACGATATCTTGGCTGATTTGTTTATGAATATTTATCTTCAAAACTAACATTGGGCATATAAATAAAGCATTTATGTTTCATTAAGTACTTTCTTTTTTTAGCTCGACTGTTTCCGGAGAAAATCCTAGGTATTTTCATAGCCAGCTCGTCGTGTCGTGTCTTTCTGCCGTCCGGGGTTCGCCCCTAAAACCTTAACATTGGCTTTAAAATCAAAGTACTTCCACCTACAACTTTGAAACTTCATATGTAGATGCACCTTTATGAGTTCCACACGTCACACCCATTTTTGGGTCACTTTGGCCCATGGTCCACTTGTTGGGATACTAACGCTGAATGGGTCAAGGTCCCCCCAGATACTACTTCCCCGTACCCCGGGTACTTTGAAGTATACTTAACCGTACACCAATTTTCAAATGATACTTTTTGGTACACCGGTATGCTTACAGGTACCCCATCTTTCCTAATAAAAAAAATTGTACCCAAAATAGTTTGTACCCAATTTTTGATCATAACCAATTGTTTTAGTACACACATTTTTTTTGGAACCAAAATTATTGTACCCAATTTTGTTGTCCTACCCACATTTTTTATTACCCACAATTTTCATACCCACATTTTTTTTCGTACGCAAATTATTTTTGGCATAAATTGTTCGTAACCAAAATTTTTGTACCCACATTTTTTCTGTACACATTTTTCTTACCAAATTTTTTTTCCTACCCAATTTGTTTTGTCATAATTTTTTCGAACCCAAAATTTTCGTACCCACATTTTTTTCGTATGGAATGAGTGATATATTGGACGTTATCTATTGATTACGTTCAATTGAACGAATGATAATGGCGACTAAAATTCGCTAAGCTCCTGGTTATAGCCGCGATTTGACTCTATTGGAAACTGGCTGATAACTTTTGCTGAAAATTGACATGTATATGGACCAGAACGCGATGTACGCGATGGCATATTCGTCATTTCTGGGAAAAAATGTAGTTTTTGCAAAACTGACGAAAAAGTGGTGTTTTTTATTGCGCAATTGCTATAAACACTTGGCTTGGCCGGAAGTACATGTAGCGTTAATAGCAACCCCAAGACAATTCACACCTGGAGACAATTCACGCGCTAGATAATTCAAATTTGATTTAAAAAAAAATTCATACCAAAATATTTCGTACCCATATTTTTTTCGTACTCAAATTTTTTTCGTACCCACATTTTTTCGTACCCCAATTTTTTTTTCGTAACCATTTTTTTCGTACCCAAATGTTTTTTTGTACCCAAATGTGTTCGTACCCAAAAAAAATTTCGTACCCATTTTTTTCGTACTAAAATATTTTTGTACCCAAATTTGTTTGTACCCAATTTTTTTTCGTACCCAATTTTTTTCGTACCCAATTTTGTTTTCGTAACCAATTTTTTTTGTACCCAATTTTTTTGTTCGTACGCAATTTGTTCTCACCCTTAAGTTTTTTGTTCCCATTTTTTTCGTACCAAAATTTTTTTTCGTACCCATTTGTTTCTTACCCAAATTTGTTTCGTACCCAAATTTTTCGTACCCAAATTTTTATTTGTACCCTTTTTTTTCGTACCATAATAGTTTTTGGTACCCTAATTTTTTTCGTTCCCTATATTTTTTCGTACTCTAGTTTGTTTTCGTAACCAATTTTTTTTCGTACCCACATTTTTTTCGTACCCAATATTTTTCGTACACAAATTTGTTTGTACCCAAATTTCTTCGTACCCATTTGTTTGTACTCAAATTTTTTTCATACCCAATTTTTTTCGTACCTTATTTTTCATTTGTACCCATTTTTTTCGTACTCAAATACAAATAGTACCCTTATTTTGTTCGTACCCTTTTTTCGTACTCAAATTTGTTTTCGTACCCAAATTATTATTTTTCGTACCCACATAATTAATCGTGCCAATTTTTGTTTAGAAATGATCGATTTTAAATTTGATATAATCTCTCCACTCATTCCATCCCGCGAAACCCTTAAGGTGTCGCAACTCTAGTACATGAATAACTTTATAAATAAGAAAACTCATAATCAAGATAGAAACTCATGGCAAAATACATGTCATATTTAAGTTATTTACGGACACAGTATGACACTCATAATGGCCACTATAATGTCTTCGTTAAGTGTGTTTTTAATGTATTTGTTTAGTTATTATAACCAAACCTGTTAATTATGTCAATGTATAGAAAAATATGATTTTTTAAACCATCATATATCGAACCACTTTGTTAGTCGGCAAAAGACTGCACATTCATATTCGTCGTCATAAAATAACGTGTTAATATTGTGTTCGTGAACAAGAACATTCAAGGATTTCTAATTTTGCAAAAGAAGGTGGAATTTGAGTTCGTCATTTCCCTACGTGTTTGTTTTAAATATTCGTGGTATAAACAGCCCACGAAATCAACAAATAAGCATGTTTATACAGTAAAGTGAAAACGGTTTCCCGAGAATCCTGCACAATTCAATATCTCGGCAAGTTAATAATTTACCATCAATGTCGCAGCTTTGTCATAAAATGCTTGCTAAAACCGCAGTTAATATGAAACAATCATAAATTGTCTTTCGATTCACTTATGTACCATATGATCGATATTAATTGAGCTTTAAATTTGCGTTTTACTTTTACGAAACGCGCCCCATTTAGCGATGAAATAATGATATTTTTACATAACCCCTGGTGATATTCTGTTGATATGGTTCCGAACGATGTTTGCTATATGCGGCGTTGGTAATTACCGCTCGAAATTCTGCAAGACGTATGACGAGCAGCCTTCATTACAGAACAGCGTTGTATTTCCCTTTGCGTTAAATATTTAAACTTAACAACTGGCCATTTTATTATTGTATTATTTATGTTGGCGATTAAACTGTATCGTTTTCAGAATGAAAGTTTTAGCTTTACTTGTTGATTTATCGATACTGCAAGGTATTATAACGTTTTTTTAGCGATACACATTTAAAGGAGTCGATAATTGTATAGTTAACTCGATATTTAATATATTGATGTACATAGACGCCTTTCTTGCGATGCTTAAATAATGATATTTATTTTCAAATACGAACAATCCATACAATTATTAATTCATCCCTACTGGCGGGAAATTTTTCTAGACAATTACAAATGTCGAGTAAGGTCAAAACCTGGGTAAAGTCAGCTTCGCCGAAAAATATCAACTTAAAATGCATACAAATCTACAATACGGAACGGTAGATACTTTTAGAGAAGGAACAGAAAGAAAGAGTGACTTTTACACGCATTCAAGTATTTAACATTACATGCACCAGTAAGCTCAAATGTGATACAATCTCAATATTACGAGTATGAGCAATGTATTCATTGATTATATTGCCAATACACATTTGAGCTCATTAGTGTATGTACTAGTAAATACTTAAATGAAGTTGATAGGACATGGACCCGATTTCTGACAAAATCTATAGTCTATTTTTTACGATTACCTTGCATAAATCGCACATTTTATATTATTATATTTTATTTGACTCATATTACAACTTTAAAATTGAGGATGCTGTATCCAATTTTATCAAAGTTGTTACCTTGACATTAAACGTTCATTCAACTTTGGTTACATTTATACGATTTGCTTTTCAGTCTTTATTGCACTATGAAGGAAAGCACAGTTATGGAAAATCACAATAAAAAAGCATACATTCTAAACAAGAATGAACGGAAATAATTTAAACAAACACAATAACACTCCTAAGATGAAAACAAATGTTTCAAATATATGTTCGGTTATTGAAAATCATGCATTTAAATCGTTTGAATTCTAAATTGTGTGTTACGCTTTATATTGCAATTATTTTGGAAAAGAAACTTGAATACCTAAAACGGCGTTTAAATAACGCAATTGACATAAACAGCCTGAGCGGTCTAATGGTAGCGAGTTAGCTTTTGCATCTACACGACCCGGTTTCGAATTCTTTTGAATAGAAGGCAATATTGTTCATTTACCTTCTTTTTCTTACTTTCATAATTATTTAGGACTAATCTAAATATTAACATTTTGTAAAAAGTATGGTTTAATTATATTTTCTAAAATCCGAAACTCTATTAAAAATTCCCTTGACGATAATCAAGTAAAACTCAGACATAACTATATTAATGAAATTATATCCACTGTAAAGATAACATGAACATATTCGTGGACAAGAAAGGGATAAACGCGTTGAGTATCAGTACCCTAGACACAATGTCGTAATGATTATGTTCAGAATTGATCATTCTTGTTTTCCAGATTGAGTTTTTCGGATTATGTGGTTTTAATCATACGGAATTCAAATTGGTGTGTATATAATGCACCGACGTGTTTAGATTTTTATTTGAATTGTGTTTATGTTTAGTTTTCATAAACGCATGCATAAGGGGAATGATTAACACGAACACATTATTTCAAAGTCTAAATAATCTTATTGGATTACGTCCCTTCACCCATTTGCGTATAAAAGATGTCGCATTGACTATCTTAAAGGTATAAATATGTCGTTCCAAAATAAAGAAGAATTCTGGATTTCGTCCCTTTACTTTCGTTCCGTTATAGAGGGAAATAACCGCACTTCCACGATGCGAACATATATGGCTATTAGAAAATATACTATTATTGAACGAGGTTGAAGCCTGCAAAGGAAAACTGACCTTTTCTTTTTTGCTAAGCGCAGTGATGTTCATACAACAGATGTTCGGTTAAGTAAATAAATAAGCGAACGTTTTTGTCCAGCTTGGTTCCAACTGCTTCGATCCTCAATGCAGCTGTACTGTCATTATGTTAACTTCCGTGTTTATACCACGGTTTGGCTGGATCGGTAAAGATTTGTTTAGCCTTACAAATGTTAAGTCCCTTAAAAACTAGCTCAGAACGTGTTTAAACAATTAAATAAATCGCCAGTTTCTATTCATTATTCATAACCTATATGTTTATGTTAAATGCAAATATCAGTAAATTATTAATTTATTGCATATCGCCAATAAATTTTTAATTTGCATTTGATTAAAGCACTTTTGACAGAAGACTACGTGTTGTATGATATAATATTAAAAGAATTACCTTGATAACCTTAATGTCATGTTTCGCCATCTCAAAACAACCAATATAACTCAGCAAATTGACAATTAATGCCTGCTCAAAAGATAAATGGTCTGTCCAACAAGTTTCATGAGGCAAACATGAATTATTCTTCCACAAGATTCGGATGCGTGTTTTTGATATTGTTTATTGTTCACACGCATGTTGGAAAATTAACAATATTTTTATTTCTTGTAACCAGATAACTGAGTTGCAGATAAGATTGACCATATGATTGAATATGTCTTTCTTATAAAGCTGGAGTAGAATGTTTGGCATATATTTGCAAAAACTTTATTATCATATACACATACTCGTATAACCCTGCACCAATTGAATGTCATTACATCAATTGTATTACTAAATTTGGTTTTCTACGTACAATCGTATGTTTCCTTCAACGTATCAATATGTGACTTACTATAAAACTGTTTACCTGGTGATGCAATAATTGATTTGCATTTACATTTTTTAAATATAAATTTCGTTTCAACTATTGGTATTGTGAAGTTCTTTTACACATACAAGTGAACACAATGAAAAGATTACGAGATGTTGGATGGGTAATCACTCCTCAGGTTTATTGAAATATTTATTTGAAATCTAGAACGATGTTGTGATGTATACACTGAAACAAAACAGCAGTCCCTCAATGATAAAAAACCAAGTCAATAAAGTAGTTTGTATTACCTTTATAGTGCCCGTTAAATTTAACATTGTTTGATGATTCATTTCAACGTGCACGTCTCTCATCGATGTTAAGATATAAGGTATTCTATTTAAACAATCATCATACATGTAAGCCAAGTTTCATGCCTTATATCTCCTGTACTTTTTAAGTAATAATAGTGTTTAGTGTTTTTCTGTTTTTAGTACGTGTCGCTTTGCACTTAGTCTCATATCAAAGCTAATGCATAATTATGTCATCAGTTAAGTACTATGTATAAAACATATACAAGAAAAAAGGGGTCTCTAAAATAAACCCTTTAGGAACACTGGCATTTATGGGTAATGGGCAAGATAGCCAGAGATTACAAAGCAAGATGGAAGATTACCAGAGATATCATTTAGTCGGAGCTTATGAATAAATCCTTCGCGCCACTCACTAACCGATGTTAAATAAACCAGAAGTTTGGTAATGTGGATGTTTTTAAGAGATGTTAAAACATCATTTGATAAATATGTATTTTGGGCTGTCTAAAGGATTCCAAACGTAGAACGCGTAGTAACACAAAAGAACAGTAATTTACTCAACATGGTCTTAATAAACAAGCCAAAATATGGCGAGCGTTTTACGAAACTTAAAGTTTATTAGGCGTGTTAACGGTATAGTCTTTTTTGTAGAATATGCACGATCTTCGAAAACTAGGTAAAGAATACATATGCACTATGAGTGTGCAGACGGATTGCAGATTACAATTTAGGCACATGTAAGGGCTTATTGAACGTGCTTATTGTTTTTTTTCGGAAGTAAAAATATTTTCGGGTGAAATTTGTGTATATAAAATGCATCTATTTGGATACTTTTTAATAAAAGGTGTGTAGTTAAAATTAAAGGAAATGGATTTGTGTATTCCCCAAAGTGTGAATATACATGTTTCAGGCTTGTGGATTTAATAATTCGAGGATTTATTACCAGCAGGTGTGGGCTTAATTGTTTACCATTGTTGAAATCAGCATTCGGACAAAATGTATACGACTTTTGAGTCTGGCAAGATCTTCCAAATCATAGTACACGGTTAAATCAATTAAATTCCAATGAATATAAACTGTTTAATAAAGACCCAGTGTATAGTAATTGGCAAATTTAAAATAATATAAAAGCATTTGAATATAGTTTTAAAAATAATCAATGTAATTTATTGCTTATGAAACATAGCACTTGTAAATCTAATCGAACAGTTTCAATAAATATATCTGTGTGTGTTGTGATTGGGCTTTACCCCGATATAACTCCTTAGCTTAGCAAACGTTCCAAGTCAGTGGCCCTAGCTTAGAAATGCTTATGTTTATTGTAAGATGTTTTTATTGTAATTGATTGAAAAGTTAATTGGTCAATTGCATACATAAAACGTTTAGCGAATGTTAACACGAATTTCTCTCGTGACAATGTTTCTGGACTTTGAACACTATAGCAACATTTGTATTTATTAATATAATGTAATGATGTCAAAAAAGTGTTCAATACTTATTTTTGTACTTATAGGATTGTGTTATGTTTCATACATGCGAAATGTTTCTTTTAAGTCGTGTTTAACCTTTATTTGAAGTACACATTTTTTAAACAAGGGAATATGATTTTGAGTTTTTGCCTTTCATATTACTTCAGTTGTTATGTTCTTAAGGAGTCTTGTGGAGATGGCCCAGACACGCATACCAGGAAAACATAGAGCGATGGTGGAAAAGGCAATGTCACGCCGAAATAAATGGCATGTCCTGAATGAATTCGAATCAGAGTATGCGAAATCACAAATGTAGCAAATAAGTGGTCATTAAAACCGTTCAAAGATGAACGTTTTCAAAAGTATTCTTTGTTGAATAGCAACCTGCATGATCAATAGTTTGCAAGACTGTAAATTAAAATACAATCTACATTTATTACTTCGTGATTTAATCAGGTCTTCATTAAATGCAAAGTACAATAAGGTAAAACATTGCGGTATGTAATACATTGGCGTGTTTTCCTGCTGTTGTTATGCAATTTGCCTCTGTTTGTATAGAACCTCACTGTGGTCGTAGCATTATAATATTTTATTTTGAGAGGAAACTTCCACACATGTAAGTTATATTAATATTAAGTTTAAATAGTATCCATCGCATTTGTACTTTGTGTGTTACGCGGGAAAAATATAACCAAGAACTTTGTGCACATTTAGATGTACACAATGTTTGTGATTTTCAATAAAGAAGATTCCATCATATACAGTTGAAAACTATAATTGTTGTTCATATCGGATCGGCGTTAATTAGATTTTAATTTTCTGTATTTTGCTTATACTTTTTATATTACATGAACTTGTTTCACCTTTGACGTTTGTTTAGCCAGCTTGTGAACGTGTAACTTAAGTTCGTACATAAAACAATCTAGTACAATACCTCTGGAGTTGAACTTCGTTTTTTGTTTAATGTTTGTACATACATCTTATAATACTCGTTTCTAGCCTTATCACATCCATAAGCCAAGCGTTTGTACAGCAACTAGAGATACTTCAGATCTATATATTCATATTTTGCAGACCACCAGACTTAAAGCGATACGTGTTATAGCCGTGTCATAAAATATAATAACTGCCTGTGCTGCATATACGATCAGATTATTCGAATGCAAAGGATTACAAACGCAATCCACACACATTTAAGTAATAGTCAAGTATATAACATGGATTAATGGACCGTGCTCTGTGAAAGGGGATTTAATGCATGTGCGTATATTGTCGTCTCAGATTAGCCTGTGCAGTCCGCACATGATAATCATGGACAACACTTTCCGCTTTTATGATATTTTCTGTTTAAAGAAAGGGTCGGAAACAGCTTGTTCAAATGAACAACACAATGTGTGTAATAAATCGCATGTCGATTTAGATTTCAACCCCATAGGTACCATCTGATGTCGCAATCAAATATTGGTCCTTAATATTAAGTTAGGTAAGATTTGTATCTGAATGAATTTGTTATATATTTCTTGACTGCTGCTTTAAATAATGATAAAGACAATGTTAACGGTAATATATCAAATATAAACGGCTTATGTTAGCTAAATTACATTTCGATACTACTATGTAACCCGTAACCCAATTGAATGAGGACCCATGAATACATTAAATAAATGAATATATTTTGTTTACCTCTTAATATCTCACTGTTAGTTGGTAATTTAGTTATTTGTATGCACACGTTTAATGTTTATTTAATTGGTTTGAATATGAATGATATCATGATTACTTATAACATCATACAGCTCAGCAGATTTCTAAATCTTAATATTAATGTTATTACTTTGACGCGAATTTGTGATTTGTGATTACAAATCGCAAAGAAATAAACATTCGTTGTAATATGATATGAAAAAACATGATTTGGAAAAAAAACAACATTTCCTTGTTAATGAGGGATCTAGCATTTGGTTCGGGTTTTGTCGAAAACGACATCGTGTTACTTATTATCACATGTGCATTTTCAACTTCGTGCAATTTGTCAAAATGTATTGCTTGGGTATTAGTATAGAGGAAAAGTCAAATCAATTGCACTTATAGCAATCAATAAATGAAAACAACATGTGAAAAGTACGTTTATTAAACACTTAAAATACAAGTACTATGAACATTCTTATATATATATTTAGGTAAGTGGCTAGAATCATATATTAATATAAAGTGAATGGACACAAAATTACAGTTGAACTCATAGATCATTGGAGCATCATCTAAGCAAACACAATGTTTATTTTGTTCATAACACAAAGAAACCATTGCATTATATTAATTAGTGTAGAACAAATAAACATTTATACGTGAGAAAGTTAATTTGACACTTTACAGACAACAATAAAGTGGTCTACCGGAATATGCAACATAAACATTTGGGTCGAACATAAAGTTCATTATTCTAACAAATCTCGAATTAAGTATGTAGTTAAAGTTTTCAGTTTTTATCGTTCAAATACAACAAAAGATTATCTGTAGGCCATGAAGGTAGACTCACACACCAAATGTAAGCTCCATATATGAACGCGTTGCGTAAAAAAACTCCGGAAAACGGTGTTTATAGAGAAAATACTAAAAAAAAGTCCAAAGCCCAAACCTTCGCCAAAAATCAATGGACCAGAACGAATTTCAAATTTATCTGCACATTATCTAGGTGGACTCACATGCCAAAAATGAGCTAAATACCTGAAAGCGGGTGCGTTAAAAAAACTCCGAAAAACAGTTGTATTAAAAACAAATGGTTCATCTATATGGTCATGTTAGTAGACTCGCATACGAAAAATCAGCTAAATATTTGAAAGCGTTGCGTAAAAAACGATTATTATAAAGCAAATATATATAAGTCCAAGGCCCATATCTTCGCCACAAAGCAATTGATCGGAACGAATTTCACACTTCATCTGTAGGGCATGTATGTAGAATCACATACCAAAAATCAGCTCAATATCGGAAAGCGTTGCGTAAACAACTCCGGAAAACGGTTATTAGAGTGAAAATGTCTACATCAACGTTTGTCTCAAATATGCATGCTTTTTGCTTCCTTTAATAGAAGCTGTTTCCTTGGAATATATCCCTTTTAAAAATATTACTTCCCTTGTCAAAAATAGACATTGTACATGCAAAATGATGAAAAAAATAGTTCCATTTAAAGCTTACTACTTCACTTTGCAGAAAAATAGATAAGTCAAAGGCCCGTATCTTCGTCAAAAATCAACGGGCTGGAACGAAGATTACACTTCATCTGTATGTCATGTAGGTAGACTCGCATACCAAAATTCAGCTCGATATTTTAAAGTGTTGTTTTTCCGGAAAAACGAAATTCCAGACGGACCGAAAAAAGGACATATGGACATACGGACAAACGAACAGACGGAGAAGGCGACTGATATGCAACCCTACAGGGGACATAATACAAATTATTCTTATTTTCCGATTAATATTTTTATTTAACCCAATATTTTAAAGTAATCAGACGGAAATATTTTTGGGTTGCAAACAATAGATTTCTAAAACTTATCGTTCTTGCTCATCAATGGAATTTTATGAATAAAAGAGAAACAAATCAGAAGGAAAAACCTTTGTATGTTCAAAACGTTTTACGAATGTCAGTACTTTTGTATTCAGGAAATTGTTGTAACCATGAAAACTAACAAAAGCAGTATTTTGCTTACAATCACACAATTACAATTTATAGCAAAAAACAGCTCATTGTTTTATATTTGTATACGATATTTGGGAAAATTGTTGCAAGAATCACGGTCCACTTAATATATTCTGGGATCACAGGATGAAAGCCATTGGTCTCGGGCTTCGGCGTGGTTTCAAAATTGACTGCAAAGACAAACAAACGATATGTTGTTGATTAAACAAAGTACATATGGTGCTTTCATATCGCATACTAGTGATTTCATGTTTAGCCTTTCAGTTTAAGAGATACTGTTTCGAACGATATGCTATGAGGTTTTAGGAAGAAACTTGAAGACATGACACTATCGCCCATTTCAAAAAGCTTCTATTAAGTTTTTCGTGTTATAAATCGTGTTGTTTTTATGACAACTTGACTCGAAAGTTTGGACAAGACTGAAAAAGTCGGAACATGTCAAATATAGAAAAGCTTTCTCGGTTCGAACAACAATGTCCGCAACTCCGTTGTTCTAAGCCTTGCAAGATAAAGTATATTACCAAATAACATTGTATTCGTTATATTCATGACGATTTTATCAGAAATTTCTTTTTTAATATTCATGTCATTAGGAGTATTAAGGATGCATCAAAATCAATAAAACAGAGACTTAGAACCATTTATCCCTCTCAGGTGTGAATGACAATGGCTCCGTAATGGCTGCATTGCTGGAAGTTGCTAGTCTTCTAACAGAAGAGAATAAAAAAGGAATCGTATTCAAAAACGATTGTATTCGTTGCGTTTGATCTAGAAGAAGATAGTATGCACCTTATCTATTTTACGATGATAGTCCATAGTTGCATTTCCCTTATTCTCAATATAAAACTCATATCTTGCGTGTTTCAAAGAAACAATGAAAAGTGCTATGTCAACTATTTATAATTATTGCCTTTAACCTTACGCTTGCGTAACGCATAAACCGTTCATCAATATTTAGAATGTAACACCGTGATTAAGATATTTATCTGAACATGTGCAAAGCTCTCAATTTCTGCAAGAGTTGTTTTTGCCGAGAACATAAGTAATATATGTGTTGAATGACCTCATTGTGTTTGTCTGATTTCCTTGATGAAGTTAAAAAATATCGGAATATAGATTCACATGCTTTTACATACTGTTCATACTAAAAAAGTTTACACATGCATTTCATAGGGTATATAGGAAGTAGCAAATTTAAAGAGGGTTTGCTGCAACCGTGGATGAACCGGATATATAAAGAGAACGCCTCTATTGTTGCCCAGCAGGGCATTATCGTCATGGACACGGTGATGTCATATTACGAGGCTAAATATTCTCAGCGTTTTCCTGCAGGTGTACGTACATTCTATTGTAAGTTCGAAATTGCCATCATATCCTTAATAATGGATAACACAAGGCAAATTAACCATTGTGCATGTTGACACGATCACATGTATGTTTTACATAGTTTCAAATGGAATCTTTCGCATTTTAATCACGTCAGATACGTTTTACATGTTGCAATTTTGCAGCAAACGTATGTGAAATTTATGTAAAACACTTTTGTTCTTGCATTTTGATTGTTAATACAGTATATTGCATGTGAATGTTAGTTTAATAAAACAATCATTTGTAAAAGCATGCAAAATATACTTGCCGATAAAAAATACTTTTTTCAGATGGCCAACTTACCCGAGTACAACAATCTTGTGGCAAACGATTCGAAAGGAAATTTCATACTTAATATATATAGAAAGGATTATGACTCCTTGCTTGGAACGACCTTTACAAATGCATGGAAAAAGCTGAGCAATCTAAGAATCGAGGAGATACTTCTACCGTATTCGGATGTTAAGTCATTGGCTGCGAACCCTGTGTACGACAATTTAATGCGAAGTGATCATAAAAGGCTCTGAATGATAGCATTTCAGCGATTTTCTTAACAGACACTGGTAAGTGCATACACCATTAGATGACAGAGATATTATAACTTACCTGAGGACAACAAACATAAATAAAATGAGCATTGTATGCATATCTTTTCATATCATTACTCAAGATGAAGTGAAAAAGATCATCAATCATCTTCAAACAAAATCATGCGAACTAGATGCATTGCCAACAAGAGTACTAAAATCATTTTTAAACGAGTTACTACTGTTCGTGACAAATTGGTTAATCTCTCTCTGTGTCAAGGAGTTTTTCCTTCAAAATTTAAACAGGCAATAGTAAGACCACTTCTTTAGAAAATTGGACTAGACCTGAGTTATGCCAACTATAGACCAGTGAGCAACTTATCATTTCTATCGAAAGTGATTGAAAAGGCTGCTCTGTTTAGACTCGATATACACGTAAATGAAAACAATCTCCTTCCAAAAAATCAGTCAGTCTACAGACAATTCCATTTTTGTGAATCTGCTTAACTTAGACTAGTCAATGATATACTCGAAGGTATGGAAGAACAAGAGGTTACAGCACTTATCGCCATTGATTTGAGTGCTGCCTTCGATACAGACGATCATGACATTCTACTAGACGTGTTGCAAAAACAATACGGTGCATGTGGCACGGCACTAAACTGGATAGACTCGTTTCTTCGTCCAAGAAGATGTCGCATAAGTGTTAATTCAGCTTTATCGGCGGCACGTTCTTTGAAGTGTAGTGTCCCCCAGGGTAGTTGTCTTGGTCCATAGCTCTACCTGACGTACGCTGGGACACTGTTTGATGTCGTTCCTCCCTCCATCACAGTCTACGGTTTTGCAGACGACCACACCGCAAACAAGCGATTCAAACCTACATCTTCTTCTGTTGAAAGAACTGCCATTCAAGAGCTCGAAAGTTGTGCACTCGTTATTAACAACTGGATGAACGAGAATAAACTGAAAATGAACGCAACAAAACGGAATTTATCATGTTTGGTAGTAGACTCCAATTAAATAAATGTCAATCTAAAGAAAAAGATATTGCTGGTGACACTGTTAAAGCAGAAAAATACATACGGTATTTGGGTGCAGACGAAACACTAAATGTTAAAGAACACATCAAAATTAAGTGCCGTACAGCCATGTACAACTACCTTAAAATCAAAAACATAAGGAAATACTGAACAAAATAAGCAACAGAAATACTCGTTTTGTCTTTGGTAATATCCCATCTAGATTATTGTAATCTCATCTTGTATGGAACAGCTCAATGCAAAATAAACAAAATGCAACGTATCCAAAACATGTGGGCCAAATTGGTACTCGGCCGACAGAAATACGACAGTTCAAAAGATGCCTTGTATGAACTACACTGGCTACCAGTTAAGGCTATGATAACATTCAAATTACTGAACTTCATGTATAATTGTTCTGTTGGTAACGCGCCAAAATACCTTACAGAACTTTTAAAAGAAAAAGTACCAGCACGTAACCTACGATCTACCGTCTCGTATGACGGATGTAATGATGTGAAACGCACAAAGAGAAAAACTTTCATGGACAGGAGTTTCGGAGTTGTTGGTCCGAAACTGTGGAATGACCTTCCATCAAGCATCCGGACTTCCGCACCAATAAACATTTTCAAAAGGAATTTGAAAACCTTTCTCTTCAGAAACTTTTACAACCTATTTTAATTTGAATACCTGTGATTTAAAAAAATAATGGAGACTCAGTTGTACGGGCTTATTTGTCACTAGGACTCATAGGACCAAGCAATTAAAGAATTGTGCGGGCTTCTTTGCCCGAAAAGGATATTTATTGTACAAGTGACTGGTAACCAAGAATCATTAGGGCTTCTTTGCTCAATGATTGAATTACATCAACCAGCTGTCTTTTAATCATGCTTATGCCTTCTTGTTGTGTCTTATAGTCACACTGTAATTTAAACCTTCAAGTTGTGTCTTGTAGTCACACTTGGTCAGTCTATTTGTGACTTGTAGTCACGATAGTTCAAATAAGGTTAAAACCCAAAAGAAGTGTCCTTAAGTACGACAGAAGACCGGTAGCTGTGAGATCCGACAGCCAGAGTGCAGAAATATCCTTTTACGTATCCTTTTAGTTAATGAAAAACAGTGTCTTTATGTTGCCAAATAATTGCTCATATTATCATTATAATTATTGTCTTAACTCTAGTTATATCAATTAATTACATAATATTTAACTATTACTGTGTTTTAATAGTGTAGCCGGTATTGTTTTATTGCTTAAGTTCCTTCTTAAGCATTCTTATTTATATCACACATTTTAAGATCATTAATCCTTTAATTAATGGTGCATAATATTATCAATACCTCTTATTTTTTATCAATTTTATGTACATATATATGTTTTGTACAACGCCATTGAATATAAATATATTAATAGGCGTTTCATCAAATTAGCAAGTTTAGGTTTAGTTTAGTTTATCATTGAATTCATAGAGAACAACAGGTTACTAACTTATCTTTTTGTAATACTAGTACATCAGTCAAGGATTAGAATATTGAAACGGCGAGGCTTGCCAACCCGTTATTGTATTCGTGCCGAGCCTGATATATTGCAAAAAAAATCAGACAGAAACCTGTTTTTCTGTTTATCATACTTCCATGTCAACAATTAAAAAAACGGAAAAAAACCGCTAAAAAGCTGCATTTTTTAGCGGGCAAGAATCTTTTGTTTTCGTTTGACGTGTTTATAATGACGTCATGAGCACTTGCGCTTACTAATTGAATGCTTATTTGCTATTTGTGTTGCATTTTGTGTTTAAAATATATTACATCTTGGTATGAAATTGTTTTTTTTGTTGAATTTGATTCGATTTTACTATGATTACTTTATAGATGATTCCGAGTAATATGACCTACCTCCCATCATCGACTGATATAAGAACTTACTTTTGAAAAGATATAAAAACAATATATCGGGGGGGGGATGTTATATCAGGCAGATATCAATGCAGCGTTTTGATTAATGTATATACATCCAAACACGCAAAACACGTTCAAATCAGCTAGAAATATTTTTTTACTATGTAAACTAAAGATGTCAATACAGGAAAATAACTGTCATGCTTCAGTACAAACATTGCATTTCCTGTATGAAATGTTTCGTGTAACTTAAATGCCAACTTGTTCGTGCTAGTCAAATCGTTGTATCGGCATATAAAAAGGGCCATGTGAGTGCGCACTTTTCATATTTTGATGATGTCCATATACGTCGTATTAATAAATGGCAGACAACAGTTTTATTCAGATTACCGCTTGCAATTTGATCGCACACTAAGATCTTGAATTGTGCCTGACATTAACCATGCACACGAAACTTCAGATATTTACGGCGTAAGTGACGATGATACGCTGGAATAACATTAGCCTGTCTTTACCAATTATGGTAGAACGCAAAATAAATGCACACACAAAATAGCTTGAGCTTCTCACGCTTACATTCGTGATAAGAATTTTATATATTTTAAATATCGGATGACCGAACTTCTACCGAATGTATCCTGCTACCATAATAAATGTGACAACCTTACAACTATTGTGACGGAATCTAATCTGAATTTTCTCTCCAAAACGACGGACGCCATTTTCGAAACCCTCAAGGCACTCGCAGAAACAGGTGAGTATAGTATTTAAAAAGTGCCTTATATTAAGTTGGTGTCTCTACTTGAATATCATTATATTATTTGTCTTGGATAGTCAATATTCTCAGTATCCCGATGTGAAAGAACGGTTACCACATATAAAGATTCCAACAGCCTCTTTCATCGTTGTGATTGGCTCTAATAGTCAATAGTGTGTTCTATTGCGATGTGAATATTACATGTCTCTTTATTAATATTTTGTAAAAGTACAGCGTTTTTATCAAGAGCATAACGTAAAATAATCAAATGAGAATCCCGTTCACACGCCACGTATTAATATGAATTGGTTATCTTTCAATTGTAGCCTCCACTTTAAACCGCATAGGATTTCAAGAAAACATTTTAATATGTTTAATAAACAATGAATGGAAAACTTGAAAATTTATAAAAAAGATTCCAGACTACCTTAAAGGTAAAGTTCAAATGCTGAGATCAAATTCAACATAATGCACTTAGTTGTCAAATTAGTTATTTTGTTATAAACGGATAAACGCATTCAATAACATTCTTGACCCAACCATGGAGGAGGTTACGTTTCGCGATAAGAATCACATCGCTACCTTGAAGGCCATGCTTGGAGATGACATGTCAAACTTCATCACATATTGCCAATGCTCTGCATCAATTAAGTCAGTTACAAAATTAACGTTTAGCATGAACAGACAAAATATTGATAACTGCAACAACACTTACACTAGTAAGAAGAAGTTGTAGCAGAAAAACACCGCTATTTGAGTTTTATTCAATCACGCTATGCATACTATTTTCTATGACAATTTACAGACGACTGTAAAAGTGCGCATGCAGGCAAAAGGTCCATAAGAGATCCGTCTGAACTTGAATCGACATATATTTGCCCAGGTAATAATTCTTTACAAAGCCCTAAATTGACCCTGTGTGTTTTCACTCTTCCGACCAACCGAAAATGTGTGTATAGACCAGTAACTTTTGGTGAGCAATCCAGGTACAGTTTCACAATTATTTGTTTTTAATTTACTAAAATACTATTATAAGGTTGCGATCATTTTCTCTAAATTAACTTAAAATTTACAAAACTTAAAAAAATGGAAACTAGATTGGACAGATTGCTGCATGTCATATCATTTTCTTATGGACGATGGAAATCGTACAAAAGCTTACGGCACAAAACGTTAAGCAGACCGACCTACCATTAGTGTTTTCGCAATGTCAGTTGAAACAAATCAGATTTTCTGTTTTGCTTTAGTAATCGAATATCGTTTACAAGTTTGCTATAAGAATACAGTATGCATGCCGGTATAATGACGTTTTCTTCAGTTAATGATTAACGTAATAAAATGTTGTAATGACCATACAAATATTTACCATTTTTTCAAATAAGTATTCGAACAAGATAAAGATCGATCTTGGATGAACTCTCCTTTGTAAAAACAAATATTGAAAAAAAAAATGTTCTACATTTTTATCGAAACGATCTTTACTTTAGACCGAATATTACATTATTTGTGTGTTGTTATTTTATACGCTAATTATTCATGTTTTTAATTTATTAACAGTTACTGAATGTTTGTGTTTTATTGAAAAATAAAATTGTATCAACTTATTTTCGGTTTTCTGATTACGGCCTTGTTTAAATCAATTTTTTTAATGAAACATGTCGATTTCAATTAGTCACGGTATAGCTACATGTAGGTCTACACTGTTAACACACTACAAAAAAGTGCAAAATTGTTATATAAATGTTATATCGTATAACCTATGTTCCATAGGCGTTATATAACAAAATACATCGATGATTGTATAGTAGTAAGTCTAATGTTTATGCAATTTTCAAACCGTCATTTAAACCTAAAATATGCATATCCCAATGTATATATACAAGTTTTCATTTGAACAAAATCAATAAACGCATTATTGTTGCGGTAGATTATCCGTGCTATAGTATACATATAGTCGGGTACATTTGTAATCTCATTTTTATGAAATGCCATACCCTGTTTCCCATGTAATATAACCATTACATATATTTGTAATCTCATTTTTATAAAATGCCATACCCTGTTTCCCATGTAATATAACCATCACATATATTTGTATATTACGCATGTGTTACATACTTTTTAAGCGTTTTCATTGGCTTATTTTTGTTCGATTGACCAATAGCATTTTGTTATTTTGCTGAAATGACGTTTCAACTTCAAATGACGTCACGAAATGTTAACAACATATGGGATTTATCATTATGTTTGCGTAAATATTTATTTAATTTGCTCATTTAAAACCATGTGATAAACAAGATCTGACACTCGTTGTCATTTTATACCATATTTTATTAAACTCGTCCAGGAAATTCGTTAGTAAGCTCGCCAAAGGTTCGCTTACTAACAAAATTCCTGAACCCGCTTAATAAAATATGGTATGATATGACAACTCGTGCCAGATCCTATATATGTACTACATGTGATGTTTTTAAAATTATCTTTGGATTAATCCCAGCCAATGTATGAAAATAAGAGAGACATGTGTGCTTGTGCGCGTGCGCATGAAATTACACGAGGAAAATTAAAAAGCTTTTTGTTTTGAGATTGGGCGAAAGTGTAATGTGATCATTTTTCTACTCTAGAAACTCATAGTATCAAGTTCAAAACAGTATCTCTTAAACCGAGACTCGACGAATGAAATTATGTAAAATGAATTCACGTACCTAGTATATAAAACAACTCATCGTCTATTTGTGTTTGCAGTCAACTTTGATACCACGATCAAGCCCAAGACCAATGGCTGTCATCCTGTGATCCCATCATCTATTAAGAGGACCCTGGTTCTGGCAACAAGTGTTGGAATATATCTTTTAAGGTTTTAAAACAGTCATTCTTTGAATAAAATAAAGACAAGAAGACAAAGTGCCCACTTTCACGAACTATTTTTCTAGTTGAAAAACATTCCTGGAAATTTCAAATAAATTTAAAATAAAGATAATTAGTACCATGGTTAAAATTGCAGTATACACCAATTTTGTGGCATTTTGTTTTCCATAAGTAATATTTTAAAAGCATACTTAGTCTTGTTCTTTTTAGAAATATTTCTTAACAATGTTGAGAATATATCAAAACGTTTTTTTTTTCAACTGTGCAGAGCCGTTCGTTTCTGGGCCATTGTAATGTTGCGTTACCAAAACAAAATATTGCTAACGTTTGTTTACAAGGTAACAACAAATTCCAGATGAAAAACAAATACAGTTATTCTTAAGAAGTTTTAAACTTTAATAGAAGTGTTGTTTTTACTGTTTTCATGTTTGAATTATAAACAGAAACGTTCCAAACACAGCTTATTTGTATTGTGTCTTCAATGGTAGACAACTGCTCTAATTGTTATCTGTAAAAATGAACAAGTTCAATGTATGTTATTGTATTTGCAATTTATATGCTAGTATATTGAATATATAATTAGATTAATAGATTAATTAGATATAAGATTATATATCGAATGTAATTTCTACAACAAAAGGGTAGACACGTGTTAACATGCACAGCAAACTAATATATACGTAAACTCGATATATATAAATGCCCCCCCCCCCCAACAAAAAACGAAGTAGCAGTCATGTATTGCTTTGTATCTATCTGTGTGTCGGTCAGTCGGTCTTTCGAATGGTCGGTCCGTACAGCACTATCTTTCCAACACTACTGGCTACTATCATCCATATTGGTAGGTTGGTTACTAATGGCGAAATACGTCTGTTAATTTTGAGGCAAACAGGTCAAAGGTCGAGTTCACAGAGACTTTTAATACATAATCGATACAATAGTCATTTTAAGTACCATGACTACCTACATGATCATCCCTCAATTGTAATTAAACACCATCTAAAGTTTCTGTTCATGCTGTCTTTACTATTTGATAGAGTTTAAGCATTTAGCCCATTATTATACATGGGGTTTAAATTAAAAAACAAGAGCACCGCCTTGCGGGTGCAGACCGCTCATCTGTTTTCTTTTTAAAGGTGAAGGGACTCTCATTTTCAATCACAAAGGAGGGAGGGTTGGAGTGAAGAGGGGTGTATAGTGTGTGTGTGTGTGGGGGGGGGGGGGGGGTGGACATTTATTACATTATCTTCCAAAAATGCGAAAAAAACGCAAAAAAAAAATCGGGGGGGCGGGGGAGTGGGGGGGGGGGATTCTTGGGTGCGATGGTTGGACGGTATTTCAAACATAAAATAATAAAAATAAATATTTGTGTTTTTTAACCGTTTCAAAAATAAATAAAATTTGGGGGGGGGGTATAGTGTGAGGGTGTGGTGGTTATTCGTGAGATGATCTTAAAAAAAAAAAATTTGGGGGGGGGGATTCGGGTGGGGGGAGGGGGGATTCTTGGGTGCGATGGTTGGACGATATTTCAAACATCAAATAATAAAAATAAATATTTGTGTTTTTTAGCCGTTTCAAAAAAAAAATTTAGGGGGGGGGGGTGGGGTGGGGGGGGGGGGTGGGGTGGGGGGAGTATAGTGTGTGGGTGGGGGGGTCATTTGTGAGATGATCTTAAAAAAATAAAATAAAAATAGGGGGGGGAGGGGGGGGCACGGGGGATGGTTTGGGTGGAGTCTCTTGTGGTATGTCAGGTAAGAGTAGTTTTGTCAAAGTATCAATCAAATCTAATCATAAATAAAGAAGTTATGGCAATTTTAGCAAAATTTAATAATTTGATCTTGAGAGTCAAGGTCATTCAAAGGTCAAGGTAAAATTCAACTTGCCAGGTACAGTAACCTCATGATAGCATGAAAGTATTTGAAGTTTGAAAGCAATATCCTTGATACTTAAGAAGTAAAGTGGATCGAATCACACAATTTAACCATATATTCAAAGTTACTAAGTCAAAAAAGGGCCATAATTCCGTAAAAATGACAACCATAGTTATGCAACTTGTCCTTTTACTGTACCCTTATGATAGTTTGCGAGTGTTCCAAGTATGAAAGCAATATCTATGATACTTTAGGGGTAAAGTGGACCAAAACTCAAAACTTAACCAAATTTTCAATTTTCTAAGTATAAAGGGCACATAATTCCGTCCAAATGCCAGTCAGAGTTACATAACTTTGCCTGCACGGTCCCCTTATGATATTTAATAAGTGTTGCCAGTATGAAAGCAATAGCTTTGATACTGTAGGAATAAAGTGGACCTAAACACAAAAGTTAACTAAATTTTCAATTTTCTAAGTATAAAAGGGCACATAATTCTGTCAAAATGCCAGTCAGAGTTACATTACTTTGCCTGCACAGTCCCCTTATGATAGTTAGTAAGTGTTGCAAGTATGAAAGCAAAAGCTTTGATACTGTAGGAATAAAATGGACCTAAACACAAAACTTAATCAAAATTTTCAATTTTCTAAGTATAAAAAGGGCACATAAATCTGTCAAAATGCACGCCAGAGTTATCTAACTTTGCCTGCCAAGTCCCCTCATGATAGTAAGTAAGTGTACCAAGTTTGAATGCAAATGCATTGATACTTTCTGAGAAAAGTGGACCTAAACGCAAAACTTAACCAAAATTTTCAATTTTCTAAGTATAAAAAGGGCACATAATTCTGTCAAAATGCACGCCAGAGTAATCTAACTTTGCCTGCCCAGTCCCCTCATGATAGTAAGTGTACCAAGTTTGAATGCAATAGCATTGATACTTTCTGAGAAAAGTGGACCTATCGCAAAACTTAACCGGACGCCGACGCCAACGCCAACGTTATTATTCAATCAATGAAGAACATGTACATAATGCCATAGTTTTCCTATGATCGGCAATCTGAAACTCACCCTTGAAAGAATCAAGCACAGCTCCCCAAAACTGCACGATTTGAACTGGTATCCAAATGCATGTGTCTGCTTTTTCAATAAAACCTGAATTGAGTAAATCTTGTTTTACTTGAGTGCCTTAAACTAAAGTGTTTTTGTATAAATCTGAACAACCTAATCCGTCATCAAGAAACATAAGTACGCATTTACCATCGCTGCGCCATTTTATGATCAAAGGGCGACAAATCTGTGTGAAAATCCAACAAGCACTTCTTAATCCAAACGGAAGTACTAGAAACCTGTAGTAGCGGACATTGCCGTCCGTCCCCTTCCAAGAAAATCCTAGAAAATCACAATGTGGTTTAAAAATTTCAATAAAATGATAAGCGCTTGTAATGTCAAAGTTCACAATGAAAATCATTTCTTCAAAAACGACAAAGCCACTTTTAAATCATCAAATTAAACACTTTGTTTATATAAATGTTTGTTTACGGCTATTAGATTTAATATAAATCTCTTTCTTTCAATCACTTTTTTCTGAAACTGTCAACGGATTATCAACATGTGGAGGTTCCTCGCAAATTTCAATTAAATTTCGATCTAACAAATTTTGGATGGCCTCAGACACAAACTCAGTATAACTGCTAGCAGATCTATTATTGTTCAATGACTGCCTTGGTGGCTTGGTGTAAAATGGTATTTTATAACCAGATTTAATAACATCAAGAACATAATCATTTGTTCCAATACTTTCCCAAAATTTAATATTTTCACCTAATCGTCCCCGTACAATAATGTCTTTGTCACATTGCTCGTATTCAAAATAGTCTTTGGTAAATTAAGTATAATCATACAAATACTCATCTTTCAATGTCTCTGATTGCTCGCGCTTGGGACTGCTACTTGGCCCCGGAACCGGAAGTGGATGTCAAGGTGGTTTGACCTCTCGGGACGTATGGACAGTTTCGCCGGAAGTGCGAGAATTCTCCGCAGGCGATACAACTTCCGTGACCGGTTGCACTCGCACTACTGGGTCCGCCGCTGTTGTATGGTCTGCTACATCGAAAAAGACCACCGCGACCACCGCCATAGACCCCCCGCATGGGAGCAGCAGCATACGGGTGGAAACGTGATGACGTCATCAGAGACGACTTTCCTTTTGTTGCGTTTTTCTTCTTCTTTACGGCTTTATTCTAAGCTCGGTTAATCTTTGCTTCGTCCTCGCGGTCGCTAGCTACAGGATTGGACTCGTACAGCTTCACTATGTCCCAGCCGCCCTCCGACGTGTCCGCAATGCGTATCAGTTTTTACGTTTCTTAATGTTGGTTAACGTGTCCGCTATTAATTCTCGACAATAGCCAGTTTTTCCGTGTTCAATGCTCCAGTCAATTTGTTTTAGATTGTTTTTAAATTCGCTTAACAGTAAATTTACTTTGGCGTGAATATCGTCGTTTGAATTTTTGATCCGCCATGTTTCCCAAATACACCGGTGATTGTAGTCAATTCAAATTTACGTGGTCTCTGGTTCGTATCGTAAAGCCGAATGACTATTCAATGAGCATATTTACCCGCAAAAACTATACACTAAGCGACCCCTACAGGAGAATTTCGTATGCAGAGGAAAATACTTTTCCTCTAATTCGCTGCGTTCAAACTAGAAAAATTGAATTTACCCACTATTGAGTAGTCCATGCCGCCTTTATTTATCAATAACGTTGATATTTCGAAAATAAAAGGTATTATTGTTAATAAATCCTTTAGCAACACACTTCCCGTGTACATGTTCGTCATAATGCATTTTAAGAATCATAAATCTATGCGATCCCCTTGTTTTCTTTTCCATGTTACGTGTCTGTGACCTTTCATGTCTGTTGTTATCTATAATTTATTTCTGCTCGAATCAAGCTAACTCAAATCAAGATGGCCACAGTCGTTATGCCTATTGGTAGGGCCAGTTGAAATACCGGGCAAATATTAATTTTAATCCAGCATTGCGCTTGTGAAAGTACTCATGGAAAAATATTGTACGGTATTACCCCGAAAACAAACAAATATATTATATTTATTAATAGTACGAACGAGGTTTTTGAACCGACGAAGTGGTTTAGTTTACATTTAACTCCCTGATTGAACTAGTTCTTGGACATTTCACAACAACTACAGAAATATACGCAAATCCATTGCATACCGTGCTTTTGAATTTACGTGTACCTTCGTACAACAAAAAAATGATCAAGTTACAAAGAAACAAATTTAGATTGTATCTATATTTACATTCTTTCGAACATTTTCTAATAACTTTTGATATACTAAACACAAATATTTTATTAACTTTCAATTTACAAATGTAATGAAACCATTTAGCGGCTACCTTTGTGTTTTTGTGAATCTTGTTTCGCTTGCCTTCAAAAATGCTTTTTATTTCTTCGTGGACTTGACTTTTCTGCCATCATTATCACTTCAAGTCAGGTGTTCCTGGTCTGCGTGACACAGTGTTTGTAAGAAGCAGCTTTGTTGTTCACTCAACAAAACAAAGAAACGGAATTATCCGATATAAAAAACAGCTATTAGGAACTTTTTCTTCTTGTGACTATTGGTTTTTGGGAGCGCTTGCCGGTGGGTACATAATTTGTACCATTTATTTTTCCGAACAATGAATATCAACTCTATAAGGAACAATCTAAATATTGTACAAGCCAGAGCACCGCTTGCGCAATTTGAACATAGAATCGTATTAAGTTGCATTCATTTGTTTTAGATATAAGATTGCAAATGAGTGCTTATGTTAAGTTCAATAAATGTTTTACATTTAATTTGCAAACACATATGATAAAACTGGAAGAATGTTTATATTCAATCTTCCAAAATATCATTTTGAGCATGCTATATAGTGTATATAATTATGTTATAAATTTTTTACCACAATAGATCATTTTCATTAGCAGACCAGAACAGAGTCGTTTATTTAGACTTAAGCATGTGTAGCTCATTGTCATTTACATACAATAACAACATGAAGCAAATACCAAATAATCATCATTTTGAAGAAAGATCAATTTACAATATAGGAAGTAAACATGTTATCGTGTTTTCGTGAGAATGTTATTACATAATTTCAAACGTAGTTTAATAATTGCAACACTTATTTAATTATTCTGCACCAAATTTTATTAGTGAAAAACAATTATTTCAAACTTCATATATAAGATATTTTTCGGTTTTATACATTCAAACCTTTGAGTCATTAACCCATGTACGCCTATTGGACTCTTCCATCCTTCTGAATTGGATCAATTTATTTTCAAAATTAGGGATGTCTTGTATATTTATTTCTATATTTAGAATATTTCTTACAGAAATTCCTTTAAGCAAGCAGCGCAGACCCCGATGAGACGCCGCGTCATGCGGCGTCTCATCTCTGAGTCTACGCTGTTTGCCTAGGCCTTTTTTTCTAGACGCTAGGCATAAATGGGTTAACGACCCAAATTGCGAGATAAAACAAGTACAAACGGTTTGTGCCATATTAACAAATCACATAATGCCGATTTCAATCGAATTTTCTAGATGTCAATTGATGTCTGACAATGCTTTGCATGGATGACAAATAATCGACCGTGACTGTAATAACGCGGTGAAAGTGCAGTAACAATTTACTTTAGTGTTCCTAGATCTAACGTGCGCATGCATATAGCGTTATGGTATTTACATGTTATTAATAACGTGAGTACTACTACAAATACTTTTGCTTTAATCGTAATGAAAATGATTCTTGGAGTAGCTTTTTCTTATTGTGAAAATAATTTTTTAACAAACAAGAGTGTTTTCAAAATTGAGGCATATGTGTGACTGTCAAGCAACCATTTATAACAATCCGTTTACAAAATGTATTGTTTTAATGGAAAATACTTTCAAACAATGAACATGCCCTATTTAAACGTGTAAACTGTTTGGTGTTTTAGGCGCGATCCCTGCAACAACATTTCCATCATTTGGACGGCAAGTGTTGGTGAAAACGATACGAAGGAATGAATTGGTAACGGTTAAAAACAGTGAACGTGATGAAGCTATTGACACAACTGACGACGTAACTTATTAATAATATGATGACGTTGATGAAATTAATGGGGGCGTTCTTTATAATGTTATAGCTTAAAGCTGACGACTATATCATTGTTTATATGGCCTCAATGTTACTCACCGCTATTGTATAACCAACACTGCGAATCGGCAATGAAAAAAATTAAATAAAGAGATTGTGGTGCATGTAGAATAATTTTGTATTGTTAGCTACGGCCGCCTAAGGGAAAATGTACATTGCATTTTTTTAAATAAATCGAATCCTTCGTAGTCCAGTTTTCTCTGTTTTAGATTAGCTCTTGGGGAGGTAGCATGTACAAATAAGGTGTTGGGACTGGTCGGACTTGCAGGAAATTAGCGGCCTGTCGTTGAAAATGACTGTAATGGCCTAAGAAGCGAGATTTTAGAATGCATGCTTGAAATAAACAATGGAAGATATTCTTCAGCAACTGATTTGAAAAAATGTCCTTGCATTGAAGATAGATAGCGAGGTATCCTCATGTTCATTTCGAAATTCTATAGGAGTGTATTGCATGTTACAATTCAGCGGATTCCAATTAGAATTTATTGCCTGCGTTCCGGACATTCTGACGGTATTGTAACTATTGTTTAGCAGGTGAATTGCCCTCAGCCGAATAGTCGTTATCAGTTGAGGTTATCCGTGTCAGTAGGGGCAAAACCAGTCCGTCAGAGCTCTACAGTATCTGCTGCCTTAATTGCTCACTCGTATGAGGCTTCCGTCCGAAAATTATTATGCAAGCTTATTGTTTAGTACCGGGGTTCATGGGAAGACATATTCAGAATGCTTTTAAAAGATTCGCGGTTGAAAGTAATTACTCCCAGTACAGCCTCGCGAGCAGGTTTAACAGCTTTGATGATGTTATAATCATCAGAGAGTGATTTCAGGAGATAACTTATAGTATTTTGTATTTGTATGTATCAAGTTAATGATTTATTTCAAATTACAGGTTTGTTGGTGGCAAATACTGTCATGATAATGATATTTCTGTAAAAGTTGGATTGTCACCCTTGCAATTGTAACACAAGAAGATTATTATTCTGGCACCTCATCCGTCAAGCTTACTCAATTGATTGAATGCGGAAATGATTTGTGAGCTTTGAAATGGTATCTTAGACATGAATTTAGAGTGTAGTATTGTAATAGTAGTAATAACTACACGTAGTTTTGTGGTATATTCATTACATATAACATGTCGCGATTTTCTGCTAAAACTTTTTATGTTTTAAATTAAGTTCAATCTGAACACGCGATCATCACAGCCAATTATTTTTCTAATATGAACAAGGCCTGATTTATAGCTTTAAATTGTTTTAATTGAGTTATTTTGCAAATTCTACCTTTGTCACTGATATCAGCTGATATATATGTTTAAGTAAAGCGGTGATATAATGACAAAAAAAATCACAATTTGCAAAACAAAACATCCCGTGCTTGAATTAGTATATGTTACATAAAAGACACTCTCTGTTTGTCATTCGTTAAGACTTTAATTGGCCTAAAGGCTGTCCAAAAAACTTGTTAAGCTGTATGGATCAAATGTTGTCCCGAAATTTTAATATACTAATGAAATGTGACATGCAAGTTTGTTATTTTACCTCCACTACGACACTAGCTAAACATCAAAATTGCGTAAGACCCGATTAAAGGCCTTTCCTAGCGTTTAAATACACCAAATTTGATATAATTTAGGTGAAATATTCTACAGTTTCCGATTAAAAACAATGTTAATAATACTTTATATACACCGACGTTGAATATTTTCGTTATTGCACCAGAAGAATCGATGTTTAGATTTAACCGTAAGTCATCAATTCCGAAATGGGTTATGGGTAACTTGAATATTGCAAATAAAATATAACTTTATCTAATATTTGTAAATATAGCAGTCTAAAAAGGCGTAGTGTTTTGAAACTGAATGGCTATAATAATTATTAAAACTGTAAAAGACAATTGTCCAGAATGCTTAAAAAGGTTTTATTGCGAAGCATTTAATGTACAAAATTATATATATTAAAACATTGAGAAAAGACAGAAGACAATGCTTAGTATCATGTACATGTAATGTATATCGGTTCAACATCGGTATCCATGATTTCCAATTGACATTATTATCACGCAAGTTTGTTTTGGTAAATGCGTATAGCGCATAGCGCAATATGATTTGAGTCAAATGTGTAATTGTTATTGTTAGAACAACGGGATGGGATCGAAGCAGAACATTTTTGTATCTATTACCAAATAGCAAGTGTATTATACAAAAACGGATATTAAAGTTTAGACCCGTGTTATATTATTTCAGTACTTTTAAAATTATCAAACCAAATATAACAAAACATGTACATAAATACCTTTTATGCATAGACTGCAAATAGTTATTGCCTGTTAAATACTTCTCCCAAAGAGTTAATAAAATAAAACGTTGCCAATAAGTTCATTCAGTATGGACTCCTTAGTTACTGTTGTCTAATGAAAATACAAATTGACCTGCATATAAATCAAGGATTGCATTGACCAATTATAGATTACTTATTGTTTAAATACTTATAACATTGTTTTTCTTTAATGGTGACAAAACAACCTAAGACCTACAGAAAGACTGAGTGATGCATGCTAGTATATTGATTAGAAGTAAAAGGAAGAGATGGCTTAAAGGGATCTTTTCACGCTTTGGTAAATTGACAAAATTGAAAAAAGTTGTTTCAGATTCGCACATTTTCGTTTGAGTTATGATATTTGTGAGGAAACAGTAATACTGAACATTTTCCATGGTCTAATATAGCCATTATATGCATCTTTTGGCGATTTTAAAACCTAAAAATTATAAAGCGTTGCAACGCGAAACGATTGAATAATTTGGAGAGTTCTGTTTTTGTCGTTAAGTTTTGTGAACCTACGAAGATTGCTTATATAAGGTATAAAATACGTCAAGTATGTGTAATCGGCGGAATAGCTCAGTAGGCTAAAGCGTTTTTACTTCAGGACTCTGGCAGGACTCCAGGGGTCACTGGTTCGAAACCTGCTCCGGGCAATGTTTTTTTCCTTTTTTTTAATTTTATTCTTGATTTTGTACTGGAGCTTTTACGATCCAATGTTTACATTTATCAATATAAAGCATTTAATGAATAAGTTAAAAAATGCCAAAATCTGTGAAAAGGCCCCTTTAAAGAAAACATCTGCTTTTAAATATATTCCGAAAAGTTGATAACTAAGCCATAATGACATTTGAAAAAAGTAATGTACATTTGGTATTAAGTGTTTAATCGAACAAACGTTTCATACAATAATTGTCCAACACCTTACCTCTAGTCTGTTAACCCTGCGTGCAATTCACAATCTATCTTAACACCCCTTCTTATCAGTTATTTGTAAGTAATTTTACAAAGACAGGATTGTATGTCGTTATAAGCGGGAAATATTGTAAACAGATTACAACAAGAAAAATCGGTAAGTTTTATTCACTGGCAACGGTTTCAGGTACTCCACACCTAATAACTTAAATGCTTCTTTATATCTGAACGCTTGATTTTTATACGTAAAGTACCAGTCCTCCAAATTAACTTCTTGGAAGAATCCCGGGGAACACGATGAACATGTCTAGAGCACATGTACACAGGTTTAGATGACGAGAGAAACATAGCAAAGGCAGTCGGCAACAACAGAAACTAGCCAGTGTATTCTTGGCTCTGTAGTATTAACCGAACAATAACAACGAACCGTTACTCTTGATAAGTTTGATTCATAATGACTAAAACTATTCAATTGTTTTTGTTTCAGATATCTTGCAAAACCATTATTACTCTGTTGACAATACTTGTCTAAGTTTTGACCCGAGTACTACAATCTTTATGACGATTTATTATAAAAATCATTCGCAGACGGGTTTATAAACATCACTACTATGGCAATTCTGTGATTAACACTGTTTAAAGTAAACGAATTGTTTCTGAACTAGTTTAGATTATAAAAACACATTTAGTGTGAACATTAATGTATAATTGTTAAAGACAACCCCATGACGATTTATTTTAAAGTTCATTTGCTTACGGGTTTATAAAGGTCACTACTCTGTCAATTCTGTGATAAACACTGTTTAAAGTAAACGAATTGTTTTTGAACTTGTTCAGATTTTAAAAACAAATGTCGTCTGAACATAAATGTATATTTTTTGTGCGAAAGACAACCTCGTTGAACAATTACTTGGAAATATTTCTAATAATGTCAATCATGACAATCAGGGAGAAGTCCTTGGTCTTATATATATTCGTATTGCTGGATTGTGTTATTATTGGAGATGTCATTTTTTTCACTAATAATACACCAATTCTACTATATCAGCGTTATCTTTAGTTGAAATATTACAGCACATTTAGCGAGTGTTTCCATAAAGCTTCCAAATCTGTTTCTGGTCGAGTATTGGACTAAAGTCTCCAAGGCAAAACTGAAGTTTCCAGCTTATTCTGGTTTGCGGGATATTCATCGATTCTAGTTTTCAATAGGTTTATATGGATCAAATGATCAAGAAAAGCAAAAAATGCCGAAACCATTTTGCCATCGCTGCAACGAAATGCACACATGAATCGGGCTACAAATAATATGAGCAACATAGAGCACGTGATTTCGTTTAACATATTTTTTAAGCATATAGGCTTTTCCACATAGTCATTTATATATCTGGTGGTATGAATGAATTAATCAGTTGAACACCACTAAGAATAGTGTTATTCTGCGAATACTTGTGGCCAAAGCAATGACAAAAAACACAGAATGTTTTTCTCATGCCTTTAAGACTCTAGGCCAAATACATCGTCACACGCCATCAACATCAGAAAGCGTATTGATCTGATACAGGCTTGAAACGTTCCAGCCCGCAAGCGTGTTCTCCAAATATCTTGGACGATGCGTCAAAGACAAGATATATTCTTGTGTGCACATGCATGGTCTGGATAGCTTAATTCCCAATATTTTAGAGAAACAAATCGACGTAGCATACTTTGATAAGAATGTTAAGGATACTTTTAGGAAAACAAATCGCAGTAGTGCATTTATTGTAGGTGAACGGATAACTTTTGCGTATTTTTATGTTAGCATATGAAGTAAAGGATATTTGAAAGATGATGTATGCAAATGATGTATGATTACTTATTTTCCATCAAAACATCAAAATACGCTAGATGAATTGAATTGCATCGAATACATTTTGACATGAACAACAGGCATACGGGCGGATATTCCCTTGGCACTGAGGACTTGGTCATCGGAGGTAAAAGCATGCTAATATTCTCACGGTTTCACTAATTAAATAAATATTTAATTATATATAAGAAATGGTATTTTATTTGCTTTGTAAATACGTCAGGTTTGCTATTTGCCATTCATGGGCCGGAGGCATTTGCTGTCAATCAAGTATGTCCATGAATCAAAGTAACGACAGAAAAAGATCAAAGATATGCCAGACAAGTATGGGAACGATTAAATTGTATATTTGACTGTCGTGGAAAAGTAACAATAATGTGTAATTTTAAACATACGTTGGCTAAAATATAATGATCTTAGCTAAATTGCTGGACGCATTTCATTCTAAACCATAAATTTTAAGTAGTAATATTGGCCAAAAATTAACAGGACGACACTTGTAGTTTTAATTGGCTCATCAATATAAACTTTTGCACATTCACGTCTCCTATTGGCACATGTAATCACGTGATGAAATTAATCTTAATTGTGCAAATCACGTGGCTGTTAAATACGATTACGGTGGTCATTCGGAACCTGTTCATAACACGACAAGGTACTAATGCTTTATATTTAAACTATGTCATAATTATAAATGCATGTGTATGTGTATTCGAATAACGCGAATTGATAATCGACACTTCACCAACAAATATTTAATTCTCTTTAAGATATTATTTAGATGATCGCTTAATGTTTAAAACTATAATAATGTTGTAGACTAGCAATATTTATTTATCTAGGCATGCTGTTATGCATAGCTTATTGTCATTTCAAAATAAGCGTGATATAGTAAAATTAATAATCCTTCGAAAAAATTCGTCCGTAGTAATCAACTGAACTTTGACATGTGATAAAGTAGACTATTTTTATGTATATTGTTTTCATTTTGTGAAATCCAACAACTCAAAAAGCTTAAAATTAAAATCAAAGCGTTTTTGTTCAATCGATTAAAAAGGAAAATCAATATACAAGACTGGAGTAAAAAAAAACTAGATTCAATAGTCTTACAGTAGTATATTGTTAAATCTACTCAATAAAACAGTAACTGTCACTGTATGGATAAACTAAACGAAGGGAAAATAAGTCAATCAACCAATATAGCACTGGACAGAGTCTATTGATCGCATTGATCAAATGACATCGCCACACATAACGAATTTAATTATTTAACTGTGTAATACTAAATTTAACAGCAAACACGTGTTTTTTTGCGTTTTACGAACACGATCGCAATGTATCATACTCACGGAATGGTTAAACGAATTTCATACAGACTTAACTATAACAAATCCTCCTACTTGAACGTCAGTTGCCTAATTGCATGCAATTTTGTCTCCCAGGTGTAAATCGTCAGGTTGATTTAGAGAAAGAAATTTCTGCCGTCATTACCAATTAATTGGTTTTGGAATAGCCAATTAATGCGTCTAAGAGAGTTCGAATGATGAGTTGCGTCGGGCGGAAACATTTAAAATCTCGGAAGTACCTTGTTTACAACAGTAACGGTTAAGGCTTGTAATGTATGTCTAGAAAAGCACCCCAAGATGCTGCGCTATTTTTATTGATTTATTGTAGGTTTCTTTCGGATCGAACTGAAATAGTTTTATATAAAGCCATCGACAGAACAATTTCAATTCATTATTCAATGGTATTTTTAAGTTGAACGCAAATAAAATTGTATTTTTATTTAATTTTTGGAGTGAGGTTTTTAGCGTAAGCATGCCATACAAACTTAATGCAAGATTTTTTTCAATCCTCTTATTACTAGTATTCAGTGAGAGATATCGATTTATTGTAAAGTAATTATTTCTTTTTTTTTATATTCAATATCATACATACAATGTAAACATGTATATGATCATACTGCATAGTGATTGTACAAAGCAATAAAGTTCAGACATGTTATACAAGATATGCTAATATATATTTTTTAGATAGAAAAGAAAAGAACAACAGAGGAATAGTTATGAAAAAAAAAGATGAATTGTATAAAGTCGGAAGAAAGCATACTGGACTTGTGTGTTTTGTTGTATATGCACAATTATCTTGTCAGATTGAAAAAAAAATAAAAAAAAAATAAACAAAACTATTTTAGAGAGATAAACTAACATTAGAATGAAATGTATATAAGTGGACAAAAACATTATGAGAATTTAATCCGATTCCATTTTTGTTCAAAGATTTGTAATGTGTCATTACTGAGGGCTTTTTCTTTCTCAATCTGGATTTTTAGATTAAGACTATGGACAAAACAATTAAAATTTGGTACTTGTTTTTTGTACTTCATGTTTAAGATAAAATATTTCATCAATATAACCATACAATTCACAATATTATTACAGTCTATTGATTTCAATGAGTTAATTCCGAAACTTACATTTAAGAAAGAAAGTTTAACGTTTAGTTGATGTTGTTCAAGAAAAGATATTAATTGATTCCAAATTGTGTTTGCACTCCCAAAAAAGATGTTCTATAGTTTCAATGTTTTCACTGCAGAAGTCACACAGATTTGAGTTAGATAATTTGCATTTAAAGAGATATTTATTTGTAGCTATAATTCTATGGATGTATTTATATTGAAAATTTCTCAGTGTGCTTTCAATGGTTGCTTTATATGGCATGGTAAATATGTGTTTCCAATTAAGTTCCTTTTCTCCAAAAAGGACTTGCCATTTATTTTGGAGTTTGGAGTTTTCTGTAGGGTTTTTTATTTGTAGTGTGTAAAATATTTTATTTGTTTTGTTTTTTCTTCCAAGTATGTTTTCTACAAATGTTGTTTGAGTACATGGAGTATTATTTGTATTGATTTCAGATTTAATATGTATGGGTATGCTTTTGATTAGTGTGTAGTACTTCAGAAAATTATTTGAAGGTATTCCGTATATGTAGCATATATTATCAAAAGAGTAGAAATCCTTAATTCTGTAGTCAAATAATTGGTCGACATATTTAATGCTTCGTTCAAACCAGTCTTTATAGAAAAACGTCTTATCGTTTGAAGTTATGTCTTTATTGTTCCATAAAATTGTTTTACTGCTGGTTTGGGTTTCTAAGTTATGAGTGACATCACTCCACGCTGATAGAACATCAGACAGAAATATGTTTTCGTTTGCAATTTCATGTAAGATAGTATTGCTGATGTTACATTCAAAGAGTAAGGAGTCACCATATTTTTTTAGGATTTTCTGGTAGAATAATTTCCATTTACTCGTACTGGTATTATCTAGGTATCTTTTAACCAAGCTGAATTTGATTGCATTCAAGAATGAGTCAATGTTCGTTAATTGGATACCTCCATTTTCTACAGATTGAATTAACTGAGTTCTATTTATTTTATCAGGCATACCGTCCCATATGAAATTAAATATTGCTGATTTTATATCGTTAATAACATCATTTGGTGGATTTGGGAGAACTGTTAATACATATAGAAATTTAGGGAGTGCAAACGTTTTCAATACTGTGTTTTTTCCGATAAGTGTAAGTTTACGATGATGCCATGATTTTAAGCAGTTTTTAAAATTCTGTAATTTAGGTAGTATGTTTTTAAGAACTGTGTCCTTTTCATTATTTGTGAAAGTAATTCCCTAATGTTGTGGCTTCATCGGATGTCCAATTAAATTTCATTTCTTTTTTATATTGAACATTACTTTGTTTTAATTTACCTACTCGTAGCACAGTACATTTACTTTTGTTTAGTTTAAGACCCGATGTCATTCCGTAAAGGGTTAGCGCCTCTATTAGGTTATGGAAAGAATCGTAATTGTCGTTTAAAAAATAAGTGGCATCGTCAGCAAATAGGGATTGTTTGATTTCTTCGTCAGGTTCTAGTGATATGCCTTTAATGTGTTTACTTGATTGGATGTGATGTGATAGATACTCGATGCAAATAATAAATAGCGATGATGAGAGTGGACATCCTTGTCGAACCCATCGTTCGATGTTAAAACTGTTTGAAAAGAAGCCATTGTTAATGATTATACTGTTAATATCGGTATAGAATAGTTTGACCCATTGAATGAGACTTTCACCAAAGTTCATATTTTCTAAGCAAGAGAACATAAATGAATGATCAAGCGAATCGTATGCCTTTTCAAAGTCTGCAAAGAATATTAGACCAGGATTATTTGAATTGTTGAAATAGTTTATGCATTCTTGGATAAGACGAACGTTTTCACCAATGTAACGTCCTTTTATGAAACCAGATTGAGATTTTGAAATGATTGATGGTAATATTTTTTTAATTCTGTTTGCTATACTTTTAGTTGCAATTTTATAATCATTGTTTAGTAAACTAATCGGGCGCCAGTTTGATAAGGATTCTAAGTTTTTTCCAGGTTTTGGAATAAGTGATATAATACCTTGTTTTTGTAGCGTAGTTAAGTTTTCGTTGTTAAATGAATAGTTTAGTGAATTAATTAGATGTGTTTTTATATCATTCCAGAATATTTTATAAAATTCGATTGTGATGCCATCAGATCCTGGGCTTTTGTTATTTTGCATTTCTTTAAGGGCTAATCCACATTCATATTCATTAAGCAATCCGTCGCACAGTTGTTTTTCCTCCTGGTTTAAAGCGTGATGTGTATTTTTAAAAAGGGTGTTATTTTCAACATTTTTTCGTTTATAGAGGGTTTCGAAAAATAAACGTTGTTCTTCTAGTATTTGAGTTCTGTTTGTTATATCTTTGCCATTGACTACTAATTTGTGTACAGTTTTTTGTTCACTTCTACGTTTTTCAATTTTTGCGAAATATTTTGTATTTTTTTCATTGTGTTCAACATGCTGTGCACGCGCTCTTAGTATTATTCCATTTAGATGTGTATGATAGATTCCATCTAATATTTGTTTTTTTATTGTTATTTCATTTTCAATGTCGGTGGTATCATTTCTTGTTAAACACGTATTGGGTAGCAGCTAAGACCATTGACGGTTCCGAACTCTGTGATTATTTCCTCTGCTTATCATCGTGGTCACCGTGTTCTTTTTTATCGTTCAGCGGATGAGAACACCTACAAGGTCGGCAGCACTAGTTTGCCTCTCTACGCCCTCGCTAAATGCTTCAAATTATGGTATCATTGTCCTTACGCATTGTTTACCATATTTTTAGAGCATGATATCACAACCGGTGCGATCTGCTGTGATTGTTTTCTCTACGTTTTCTCGTTTTTGTGATAAGTTTTTACAAATTGCGCTTGTTTATTGATTACAGTCTCGTTTTAAAAAGACGAGACATTGGCATTGTCGACTGCTGCTATTGACTAATATACGTTTTCTGCCTGCTTCACATCGTGGTCGCCTGTCCTTGAAAAATAACTAACCACACTTTTTTCAGCGGATGATAACACAGACGGTGCCGGCTGCTGTGGCTGGCTTCTCTACGCTTTCTCGCTGTTCCTCATCGTGGTCACCTTGCCCTTCTCCCTCGTTCTGTGTATCAAAGTGAGATTTAAAATTATCCTAAACATTCTTATCAATTATTATCGTTATCCAGTCGTCAATGATGTTTCCTGTCATTCAACTATGTGCAGTGTAACTTCTCATTGTTAGTCTTAGCGTTACAAATAAAAATACATCTCTTCCTTTGAAACAGACCATTCGTGCCGTTTTCATTAGATAGTTTGCCTCTTTAGTACAACACATTAAACCAGATATACTAGAACATGAGGATTAAATTCTAAAACTGATTATCAATTTATATATCAATGAAATAAAGTAAGCCCACATTGAAGAAAGTTTCAACTATGTATTTGTAAATACAGGCAGGAATGTAGAATCTGACACGCAAGTGGCTTTGTGGACCTCATAATGCTAGTATCGTAATTGCCGTGGTGTATATTTCTATGCATCCAAAACATTAATGTCAGTGCCATTACATACAAACATTGTGTAATTATACGCCGAGACAAACTGGACCATTACGTTGACGACTATCGCTCTCCCGGGAACACAAGACACTAACAAATCAAACTTGGCCTTTGAGCTGAAACGATTTTATGACATTTTGTATGAATTAATGGATGTTGTCTAAAAAGAAAGGTTTATTATATTCAATAGTAATAGTGATCCAAACGTTAGTAGTTTGCCCCTGTCCTCGAAATAGTTTCAGTGTTGCTGTTTAAAAAAAATGTTTTCACAACCATGGTAACATAAATCGATTGAGTTATTTGATGAATAACCACATAACCCAGGATCAAATTTAAAAAGCAAAACGTTTAATGTCAGTTACAAAACGCAATGTGTTGGAGGTCGCCTAGGCGTAGTTGATATGGTGTCCGCCTAACGATCGGGAGGTCACGGGTTCGATCCCCACTGTGGGAGCGTTCTTTAGATCTATAGACACCCAGGAAATGGAATCGAGGGCGTTTCAAATAAGCCTTAGGCTTTCTATGCAATGAGGCATAAAATAAATGGGTTAAAAAAACGCATTGTAGATTATAAGCGTCGATCGGCCGATTAGCGATACGAAATAAACTAACGCGGTATCAACATGATATACAAGTTCTGTTGTTGTAGTTTGCACACAAAAATTACGACATGTCTATAAAATGCAAAACATATGCACGCATATCTTACGATTAATATTTTGATTTTGTTAATTGTCCATCTTAAGATTTAATACACTACATTGTATTATATGTGAACTTTCGAAGGTAAATATTGCATTGTTTCTGTCTTACCCCAAGGGTTTATTCTGCATTTCTACCTAAAAGATGTGACCAGCAATTTATTTTTTAAATATATTGATTAAAACAATTCATCGAATCTTGTTTCATTATATTATGTTCGCCCGTCTAGGTTGTTCAGGAATATGAGAGAGCGGTGATATTCAGACTTGGGCGTTTACCATTAGGCGGTGCCAAAGGACCAGGTACACATCTACCTATATATTTGCAATTCTAGTTTAAAACTAAAATACTTATTTCAACACATTATTAAGTTATACATGTATTACATATTGTTTTTCAGCATTTTATACAGATCAGAATTTTGGAAGACAGTCACGGTAGTGGTAATTAACCAGCGGCGTATCATGCATCCTTGTTTATATAAGTAAATAAACATTTAAGAATGCATGCTTGACGTTATGTGTAGATATATATTAACAATACACCCTCTTTGTGCCCGGTATATACAATTGTTCGCAAATGATATAAGTAATAAGACAAAAGTTTGCCAATTTTGTTCTCGATACAAATCGACACTAGAAACATGAGCATTTTGTTTATAATTTGTTACAATTACTTGTCACTTTTAGGTATCTTCTTCATTATTCCCTGCATCGAAAGCTACACAAAAATAGATCTTCGCACTGTTTCCTTTGATGTGCCACCACAGGAAGTAAGTTAGTATCACATGTATTGATATTGGTTGTGAGGTGTTTTGTAAATGATACGTGTACTTCTTAAGCACGTTTTTAGCCATTAGATTATTTTCACTAATATTTTAACGGAAAGAAACACAAATCCAATGTTGGATATTATAAATGAGTAATTGTTAAATGAAGCCACATTCAAATTTCCATGTATAGTTTAGATGGTGTTATTATTTCATTCTGGTCATTGACTGTCGTCTAAGTTATGTATTAAATTTTCAATACAAATAACAAAACAACGATATAAATGTACTGACAGAACAGAAGGAACTGGTACTTTAAAATAGATTGTTCCCGTTTCCTTTGTGCACACCCCTTTAAACTATGTCAAAACAATTCGATTAATGGCAAACGAAACCCCCCCCCCCCCCCCTTATGTCCTGATGCGCTTTACAAGATGAATCAAATTACTGGGGTCTTATTTCGTTAAATCCATTATTTTATCAGTTTGCATCCGTTTTGATACTAGACGGGCGTAGCGACATTTTGAAAACCTGCAAAAGACGGGTGATACTTTATGATGCGTTAATTTACTACAGTATTGCAAGTCATAGTCTTTATTTGTATTGTAACTTTAATTAAGGCGTCAACGTAGGATTACAAACTTTAATTGGATATACGAAGGAACATTATTTTGCCATCTTTCTTACTAAATAAAATACTTACATTTTTTAATCATGTAGACTTTCTTAATATTCGCGAAAGATATAGTATGCTAGAAATATTTTTCTAAAAATTATAAAGATATAATATTTTAAAGTCGGGTTCTTTGATATTAATTGATAACTAGTTTACACATTTGTTTCATGTCACTTAAGCATGTTTCGAGACTTAACTATATATTCCCAACAAAGTTTAACATAGGTTAAAAGTTTTGCGTGTTTTACTTTTAAAGTTCGCATATTTATGAAAGCAATTCAAACTATATTCACAAAAACATGTGGTTTCAATTCTCAATCTTAATGCAGATCTATGTATCAATAAAACAAAGTTATGTAAATTTTCATAATAAATTAAGTTTCAATTTTTTTTCTCAAAATAAATGCAAGAATTAAAGAATCTGAAACTCTTATTAATTTGTGGCCTTATAACGCTAATACCGTGAATTCCACGTTGTATGATGCCATGCCTTACAAATCATTCAGAGCCATATTGTATACATATCTTGCCAGTATACGTCTAGGCGAATTGGACTTTTAACGTTGACGACAATCTCTCTCCGGGGAGAACGAGAACACGAGAAATCAAACCTGGCTCTTGAGCAAAAACGATTTTATGACAAAGTATATAAATTAATGGATGCTGTTTTAACCAGAAAGGTTTCTTATCAATTTATACACATATACATGTATGTTTAAACATTATATAGCCTAGTCACAGCATACATTATTTTCTTTTTGTCGTAATTCTCGTTTTAACAATTTATTTAAAATGTTTAATATTGTGTTGTATATTGAGTCCTATATTTGGTTGTCAACATGTATCTTTCAGCAGCTTAAAGACCATCGAATATTTACAAAAAATTATTTCCTGATAATATATCTGGAGTTTCAATTTTCGTGCAAGTAATTATTAGTAGTATTATGCACGTGTAGAGCGTAAATGATTTGTTTAATAAACATATACTAAAATACTTACAATCAAGTATTCGGAGACAACTGAGATGGTCTTTACAGCATAGTATTAGTATAATTATGCTGTTTTCAAGCACATCTGTGAATCGACCAATATGGTCACATGTGTACATGTAGAGTGAATTTAAATTTTTATTTTATTCAAGAACAAACGAAAGAATAAAGAAAGCGCACCAGATGTTTAGCATTCTTAATTATGTTCACATTCCGACAACCCGAATATTAAGTCAGTTAGATGCAATAATTTAGTAATATCAACTCTAATTTGGCTATTTTCCTTATAAAAGTGTATCTTTTGATATCGCAAAAGTGACGTTCATGCTTTATTGTTTCGAATTATATATGCAATTAACAGCTATTTGGTTTGTAAAAAAAAGAACTACCACCCACCCCTACTCCTATCGAAATGCAAATCTATCAGCATAGTTTAAGCGTAAACTATGCTGTCATATAAAGTTAAAATGAATTTGATGGCGGCGATTGCTCTGAACAGAATGGAAAATCAAACAAATCTCTTAAACTAACTCGAGGGAATGGCATCTACTCTTGATTTATGAGTGTTGCTTAAACGCAATCCATACTTAAGAAAGAATGACAACCGGTGCAATAATTTATTAGGGGATAGAAGGAGGATATGATCTTGATAGTTAGCGGTTTCATTAATAACCTTAACTCTCTAGAAGAAGGTGAGTTCTCCGAATAATAAGAAGTTACATTTGAATGTTTACCTGCCGATACTGGTTGTGTTTGCGTGTACGTACAGTTCATGTCTTTGCATGGGTTCCGCTGATTAAGTTAAATTGCTAAAATACACGGGTTTTTCGCCATTATTATAAGAACACACAGAAGAAAGTGTCGCCACGAGATGATACGTATGTAAGTCCGTTACATCTAAGTATCAAGGCAAGTGCTCTAAAGAGTAAGTTAACAAAAACCCTTAAATAACGATCACCAATCCCGCTTGACATGTTTATCTTTCTGTACCATTTTTAGTTGTTTCTAGCCTTATCACACCAATGAGCCGATCGTTTGAACAGCGACTAGAGATGGTTCAGATCTATATATTCATATTTTTCAGACCGCCAGACTTAAAGCAATACGTGTTATAGCCCTATTATAAAATATAATAATTGCATGTGCTGCATATATGATCAGATTATTCGAATGCAAAGGATTACAACCGCAAACCACGCACATTTACGTAATAGTCAAGTACATAACATGGATTAATGGACGTGCTCTGTGAAAATGAGGTTTAATGCATGTATGTAAAGTGTCGTCTCAGATTAGCTTGTGCAGTCCGCACAGGATAATCACGGACAACATTTTCCCGCTTTTATGATATTTTCTGTTTAAAGAAAGTCTTTACTTAGAAAAAAGACAGTTTCAGCGGAAAATGTCGTCCCTGATTAGCATATGCGGACTGCACAGGCTAATCTGGTACGACACTTCACGCACATGCATTAAACCCCCTTTTCACAGAGCGCGGCCCGTTTGAAAATTGGAACACAAATGTAATCAAAACGCAAGTATGATTCCTTTATTGGCAAGAGAAAGTCGATTACATGAATCTAATAGTTACTTACATTTCTTTAAAAATGAAAGAACTACCCCATGCTAGAACACCATATCCGACTTCTAAAGAATCAATTTCGGTTCATGTACGCTTTTAATCAATCCATAAAAGTGGTAAACAAAGCAGGAATATCTTTATTTTATTAAAATGTGGTTGATAAAAAAATGTCTTGATACATCACTATCAGCAATTAGAACTAATCGTGCTATGTAACAGTTATACACTTTTAAATATGAAGTTTCGAAGATAGGAATACTGAAAACAAATAAAAGTACCCTGCGCATTGTCGAGCGACATTACACGAATGACGTACTACTAAAAATGAATGTTCATTTATGAATAATCATCATTAGAAATTGATAAAATTTGTATGCGTTGCAAACGCAAAACTATTAAATAATTTGAATTTATTCAGCTGTCTTTGTTGTATTTTGTGACTATACGTGGATTGTGTATTGATATTATTTTATTATTTATACTGTTTCATATTTAGTGATTTTCTTAAAAAAAATATATATATTCTGGTTTTAAAATTGATTACTCGTTCCGATTGTTATTTGTTATGTTCATTTCTCAAATAACAGCATTTAATGACGACTTAAATGAAATAAAAAATATGTTACAAAGTCCCTAAAAGTATATAGTTTACACATATTAATAAAAATACGATTTTACACAGTTTTACTAGCTAGGTGATTATTAATAATATTACTCTCAAAAGTTCGAAACCTTATTTATTCCTATTAGTTCCGCATTTTCCAAATCGGTAAAGGAATTTCCAACAGGTTGTTTGAATTTTCTAACAGGTTCTTACGAAGGATAGTGTGACCGTTTCCGTCGACGCCGTTGTGTACTACCGGGTTTCCAACCCGACCGTGTCTGTTGCTAACGTCGAGAACGCGCACCATAGCACGCGCTTGCTTGCGCAGACGACATTGCGCAACATCCTGGGAACAAAGAACATGTCGGAGATTTTGTCGGACAGGGAGAGCATCAGTCAAGGAATGCAGGTTGCTATTAAGATTTTAGGAAAAACCTTATACAGTTTTATTTACCCGTACGTTTACACGTAATATTTTTCAACTAACTGATTTAGAATGCAGTTTGAGCAGTAATGAACTCAACAATATACCCAAACTTTAATAGCTTAGGCTATTTGCACGCACTATATCTTAAATTTGGCTTTAGTTAAATTATAATTTATTTATTCAACGTATATCATAAAACGTAAATTTTTGAAGTAGACTTGAATATCATTAAATAATAACATATAAGGAAAGAAAGGCCACTAACACGATGTGAAGCGCGTATCATACATTGTTACAGATATAAAAACAATATCATTGTGGCTTTGATTTTCAGTCCTCATTAGACGAATGTACTGATCGATGGGGAATCAAAGTTGAGCGAGTAGAAATGTAAGGTATTTCAAGTTATGTTTTTCATCACGCACCGAATGCAATATTTTGAACCTGTAATGAATATATTACGAATAAGTAACTAACACTGGCAACTATTTGCTTAGTTTGGCTTTTCTCTTATGTTTGCATATTTCTGCGTAAGATAGCCATATATCTTCCATGAAAATAGGTCACAATTTTGTGCCTACTTCCAAATGTTTCGTTAAAACTTTTTCTCGAAATATAGACACGTATCAAGCAGGTTATTTAAAGGGGCCTTTTCACAGATTTTGGCATTTTTTAACTTATTCATTAAATGCTTTATATTGATAAATGTAAACATTGGATCATAAAAGCTCCAGTAAAAAATCAAGAAAAAAAATAAAAAAAGGAAAAGAAAATTGCCCGGAGCAGGTTTCGAACCAGTGACATCTGGAGTCCTGCCAGAGTCCTGAAGTAAAAACTTACTGAGCTATTCCGCCGAGTACACACTCTTGACGTATTTTATACCTTATATAAGCAATCTTCGTAGTTTCACAAAATTTAACGACAAAAACAGAACTCTCCAAATTATTCAATCGTTTTGCGTTGCAACGCTTTATAATTTTTAGGTTTTAAAATCGTCAAAAGATGCATATAATGGCTATATTAGAGCATGGTTAATGTTCAGTATTACTGTTTCCTCACAAATATCATAACTAAAACGAAAACTTACGAATCTGAAACAACTTTTTTCAATTTTGTCAATTTACCAAAGCGTGAAAAGATCCCTTTAAAGTTTTGCGAACTCTATCAAATACACTGATGCAGTAGTGAATTATCTTAACATACATGTATTTTTGTACAGTAATTATTTTCACGATAAAATCCAAACATTTACGAGAAACTTTTAAACGCTTAGTTTAAAATGTGTTCATATTTCGTAAAAAATGCCAGGTTATCGTATGTAGAAATACAAAATGAATGCCACCATAATATGATTCTAGCATAGAATCATTTTATGTTTGAATTGCCTTTGTCATTAAAATGGCCCAAAAAATGGCAACTTCTTAAAAACTGAAATGACACATATGATATTGGTATATAATCACGGATAAAATTGGCTACATAAAATAACGAGAAAGTTAATAAATTTAAAAATGCCTGTTTGTTTAGCCGTTTTCATATTTACATGTTGACAACATTAGTGTGAGTTATTTATATATCTGCCGGTCGGAAAGGGTTATTATCAAGTATGATATCACGGTTGGTTAAAGCAGTGTTCACTGTCGTTTCATTGTATGATTATGAGTTAGATACCATATCGGAATTAAAAACAATTATATCTGCAAATAATGTGTTTAATTAATCATACATTATAACATTTCTGACACTTTATATAAATTAATATTTGATTAAATTAATAGTTTTAGTAAATTACATTAACGGAAAAAAAGAACATATCAGTTTTTATTTTTCATAGTCCCTTTAAGGTGCAAATAGTCTTTTGATTTAATGCAAACATCTTTAACTAACATCCAAATGATGAACTCTATATTGTCTGTCTGATATTTATAGACTAAAAGTGTAGCAGTATCTAAACAGTTATTTACAGTTGAGCAACAGTTGCATTATCATTCCCTGAAGATGAAAGCATAGAAAACATAGCGGACGAATTAAAACATATGCATTGGAATTATGCAACGACAGAAGAACGACTAGAAGAGACACCCGTATTATATAAACTCTGTCTTATATTCAATATAATCCGCAACGGAACTATTTGCAACCATTCCTGTATCATTCAGTGTTGTTATATGAGAAACACTCATCCATAGCACGAGCCCCTTTCCCGCAAAAATAGGCTTCATGCTTGAGCTTAAAGTGTCGTCCCAGATTAGACTATCTAGTTTTCACAGGCTAATCAGGAACGAAACTTTCGAGTTTATGTATTTTTTTGCCTTTACAGGAAGTCTTTTCTAACGAGAATTCAATCTAGGCGGAAAGTGTTGTCCGTAATTTGCATTCACAAATCTGGGATGACACTTTACGCACATGCATTAAGTCTAGTTGTCTATCATAAGTTTCGTATAAGCATGTAAATTCATCGCAGTAAGGACGTTCGGCTCCCAGTGCAGCTTCAGAGAGCCATGGCGGCAGAGGCTGAGGCTTCCAGGGAGGCTCGAGCAAAGGTATGGCACAGTTTTTCAACATGACATATATCATGTTGGTCGTTTACAGTGTTCTTTACGATCATATTCTGAAAATGCTTTAAAATAAATATCGTGTATCTAAGTTCGCGTTCATAGCTTGTATAAATTATGGAAAGAGAGAGAGAGAGAGAGAGAGAGAGAGAGAGAGAAGGAGAGAGAGAGAGAGAGAGAGGAGAGAGAGAGAGAGAGAGAGAGAGAGGAGGGAATAAGGGCGAGAGAGAGACAGAGAGATAAAGAGAGAGGGAGGGAATAAGGGAGAGAGAGAGAGAACATGAGGGAGGGAGGGAGGGAATGAGGGAGAGAGAGGGAGGGAGTTTAATAAACATTTGTAGGAAGTAAACGAGAAAGAGAGTGAGAGAGAGAAAGGGCGGGAGGGAGGTAGGGAGGGAGGGAGAGAGGGAGGGAGAGAGATAGGGAGGGAGGGATTTAGGGAGGGCAGGCGGGAGTGAGGTAGGGATGGCGGGAGTGAGTGAGGGAGGGAGCGAGGGAGGGAGGGATGCGGGAGTGAGGGAGGGAGGGAGGGAGTTTAATAAACATTTGTATGAAGTAAACGAGAAAGAGAGAGAGAGAGAAAGGGTTAGAGGGAGGGAGGGAGAGAGGGAGGGAGGGAGTTTAATAAACATTTGTAGGAAGTAAACGAGAGAGAGAGAGAGAGGGCGGGAGGGAGGGAGAGAGGGAGGGAGATAGAGGACAGAGAGAGAGGGATGGAGAGAAGGAAGCAGGGAGGGAGGGAGGGAGGTAAAGAAAATGATACGTCAAGCAACTGATTCCAGGTTATCGCGGCGGAAGGAGAGCATAAGGCGTCCCGTGCGCTCAAAGAGGCTGCTGACGTCATGGGTAGCTCCAGTGCCGCTCTTCAGTTGCGCTACCTCCAGACGCTGAGTTCCATCTCCGCCGAGAAAAACTCCACCATCATATTCCCGCTTCCCATCGACTTGTTTAAAGCGTTCATAAATAAATAGTTATTTTTTCTTGATTTACATGTATAGCCGAATCAATATTACATAATTGGGCAGTGCTCTGTGAAAAGGTTTTTATGCATGTGCGTAAACTGTCGTCGCAGATTAACCTGTGCAGTCCGCACAGGCTAAACATGGTCGACACTTTGCGCTTTTATGATATTTTCTGTTTAAAGAAAGTCTTATCTTAGCAAAAATCTAGTTTAGGCCGAAAATTTTCGACGTGATTTGCCTGTGCGGATTGCACATGCTAATCTGGGACGACACTTTTTGTACATTAAACCCCTTTTTCACAGAGCACGGCCCATATTTATTATACAAAAGGACCGAACTAACTCTTAATCAGTTTCATGTAAGACACGTTAATGTATTGTAAGGCATATACATGTATAAACAAATTAAATACAACATTGGTAAATATCAAACACAGGTTTTTATACAACGTTAAGCATGCGGTTTGGTTTCGTGTGTATCTTTGGTTTTCACATTATCTTAAAATAACCCAGACCATTATCGTTTTTGGTAAATTTACAGTCCGGTTTATTTATAATACTATTTAGGTCGCTTTAATTGAGCGGGATAATGATCAACCTACAAAATAACCTAAATTAGCACAAGTAAAAAACAACACATTTTAATTATTCTTGTAATTTTGTATTACGGATATGTACTACAATTACATGTGTTCGTATATACCTACGGTAGTCGACAAAAGCGGTGTTTTCAGATACACGTGTTAAATACCGTAGATGGGGATCAAATGCAGAAATGTTGAATTAAGCCTTTAAACAAATACTCGTTACGTCCTTTATTACTTCTTTATTCAAGGTTAATGTTTTAAACAATATACGTATTCAAATAAATCTATACAATTCTCAAACACAGTCATTTTCCGTCGTTATACTAACAATAATTGAGCCGCGTTCTGAGAAAACTGGGCATAATGCAAGTGCGTATAGTGTCGTCCCAGATTAGCCTGTGCAGTTTACACAGGCTTATCAGGGACGACACTTTCCGCCTAAATTGGATTTTTGTTAAGAAGATACTTCATTTAAATTGAAATGGCATAAAAGCGGAAAGTGTCGTCTCTGATTAGCCTGTGAGGACTGCACAGGCTAATATGGAACGACACTTTACGCACATGAATTATGCTCAGTTTTCTCAGAACGCGACTCAATGGTCTTTGATTGGTATATATGTGCTGAAACATAGATGTAACTTACGTGCATGGTTGTACTCGAAGGCTGTGTGCCTACCGTAACACATTCTATATAATACATGAGGCCTTCTACTATGCGTATATTGAAATTCAATAAAAAATATACATATAATGACAGGATGTCACAATTTACCTGTTTTATGGACTGAAGCAATGAGACAGGCCGTTGATCTGTGAGGCATGCTTTTTAAAATTGCTTTGTCAGCAATTACGTCTCAGTCCGAACAAACCGCATGTTCGCGTATTGATAACAAGTGTTACCTTCACCTTAGAGGTTTTTTCCCGGGGGAATAGTCGATGCGAGCGGAACAAGTCTCCATGTGGTTCTCATTTGTATCAAAATATTAAATATTGTGTGGTATATGAATGTAGAATACGGGATAACGGATTGATGATTTTTACATATATGTTACATTTTCGTCAGCACGGATGCAAAGTAAAAGAGCAATCATAAAAGTAATACATGCCATTCAGTGTTTAAAAGTGAATAATTCCAGGTATGTTTTTAAACACAAAATAAAGTTGTATGTGTGACTCAAGTTTGCTGATCACAAGTAATATATGTAATTGAAATTTACTGATAAATTTTATCAAGCTCAAGGTTTTGAAGACCGGGTTAACTGATAGTTTAAACATGACGTTCAAATATACATTTACTTGTATCATTCGATATATTGAATCCAAACAACAAACCGTAATTAGTTTTTATCATAAATTGTAAAAGAGAAAATGACTTCATAATTGAATTATTGACATATTGTTCCTCTCTGGAAGGCATGGCGTAAACGGTATTAAACCTGTCGTAAATATCGATGTTTCATATGGTATTTTTTATGAAAAAATCGACACAACTGTTCACATGACATATCAGAACAAAAGATATGAACATTTTTAATTGGTTCATGATGCCAATACTCCAACTACACACGGACGTAAGAATATACTACTCAGCAATGTAATTTGGTGTATAACCGTATGAGGAAATAATCAACATGTGATCAACATTTAATTTTCAACATTATACATTAGCATGATAATAAAATGATTTGAAATGTGTTAAGAGGGAATACATTTAACATAACATTTGACATGTTGCAGCACCAAACCTGCATGTACCAATTACGTTATTTATTTTACTTTCGAAGCCTATTCTTAAAACTAAATCACACCCGCACTCAGTTATGTATCAACATTGTACGTTATATATATCTTTTCAAATATACACGAATAGATGTATGAAAGTAAGTTTCGATTGAAATATTTCTTAGACGCATGTGTACAACCTATCGAACGACGCTTAGAACAAGCGTTAATGTTGAATTGCTTCATCACCATCATGCAATTACAACGCAGGAGTCAACAACACTCGTTTTTACAATTCCGGATGAATCAACTAATGAGACAATCTATCCTGTTTCAATAATAACTCAGACGTCAACAACCACGGAGATTACAATTGGGGAGACAATTACTAATGGAACAAGCTGATATGACCCAACTTCTCAGGAGGATAGGTTGAAAATAATGATGCTCAAAATAAACATCTAAGTTTCTATCATATTGTATACAGGAAGATACTAGTTTGAATCCCATATCATGTGTATCACATTTCTTGAGATACATTACTATATTTTAATAAATTCTAATGATCCTGTAAAATACGGCGCTTAACATTTTACAAATGTCAAAATTGTATAACATGTAAACAAATACGGTTTATTCATTTTGTATTTTTTTGAAAAGCAAACAATACTCGTATCAATGACTTGTAATCCAGATTTATTTTTAAGCTATTGTTGTTTCCATGTTTTTAAGAATATGAAGCAAGAGCTGTCTCCATAGGAAGACATATGTCCCCGAAAAACGCTTTTTTGAAACCTAAGCGCAGATTTCATCACCTTTACGCGGACCCTAAGTTCAAGGACAAGGGGGTCATACTTTGCGTGCTTATGGAAAGGCCTTGTCCATATACACGTGCATACCAAATATGAAGGTTATATCTAAAGTGACATAAAGGTTATGCGAATTTTTGAAACCTAAACGCAAAAGTGTGACGGACAGACTGACGGATAGACAGACGGACAGACAGAGAGATGGAAATGCGATCACTATATGCCCACCTTCGGGGGAATAAAAATGTAATATGAGTCTGGTTTTAGTAAGAGGTACAATGTATTGGTTGATGTGTCTTTAAATAAATTACCTTCATATGTTTCCCAGTCTTAGTTTTGAGAAGCATGTTGAATACTTGTTACATCCAAAATAAATTTATGACCAAATTATATTTAAATACTGATTAAAATGTTCAACGTTTCCATGCACAATATAGTGTCATGCAGTGCGTATCTATAGAAGTTGTTTTCCTTAAGTTATTAATCATTGATTACACTTAAATTGTTAGCCTTTCTATAGAAACAGTACACAAACGCCTTTGTAAAAGATAATGAATAGATTATCAACTTAAAAGTGTTTTATGTTATAAGATTAAATCACTAGGGTAAAACATGCACACCGCAGGCTTTCTTTGTATTCCACTTAGTGTGTTGCCTGGACGCATTAAACGGTTGTTAAGTGCTCACGGTAACAGTTAAGTTCCACGTTGAAGTAAGATTATATATAGTTTGTGATTTACGTGATAATATACGCCATGTCCAATTTTGCTATAAAAGCACATATGTTCTGTACCTAAATTATTTTAAACCAAAGATGTACGCCGCTTCATCTCTCGTCTGGGCGCTAGTGACTTGTGGATATTTTTTCTCAAATGTGGTGAGTATACAAAACTACAACTTACTTAGCTAGCGTCGTTGGTATTGAATTATATCAGATATTTTGTGCTCATCGGTTAATTAAAACGTTTTAGTGCGAATAATTTGTATTGATGCTTCAACTATGTTAATGCTGATTACAAGTAAAATATATCGTAACGAACGTATCTTAACTTCAAAGTGAATAATAAACACATGCCTCGTGCATCGACGACATGCATTTATCTGGATGTTCCCTTTGTGTCTCCGCGTAACGTTAACACAATCATGGTGTCGAGTGAGCATATTCATTTTTTTAAATAATAGTGTAGAGGAATACCGTGTAAATCGTTATCATTATACCTTTTTAAAAATATGCTTCACATATTGGATAGGAGTAAGATGATGTTAACATGGTCCAATAATCAATATTCTAAAAACAATTCATATTTTTAGATTATATAGACTAAAAGATTGGGTTAATATAAATAAGTTATTATTCGTCACATGCTAGAAGTAGTAGAAGTAGTAGTGGTAGAAGTAGTAGTAGTAGTAGTAGTTATAGTAGTAGTAGTAGTAGTAGTAGTAGTAGTAGTAGTAGTAGTAGTAGTAGTAGTAGTAGTAGTAGTAGTAGTAGTAGTAGTAGAAGTAGTAGTAGTAGTAGCAGTAGTAGTAGTAGCAGCAGTAGTAGAAGTAGTAGTAGAAGTAGTAGTAGAAGTAGTAGTAGTAGTAGTAGTAGTAGTAGTAGTAGTAGTAGTAGTAGTAGTAGTAGTAGTAGTAGTAGTAGTAGTAGTACCAGTAGTAGTAGTAGTAGTAGTAGTAGTAGTACCAGTAGTAGTAGTAGTAGTAGTAGTAGAAGTAGTAGTATTAGTAGTAGTAGTAGTAGTAGTAGTAGTAGTAGTAGTAGTAGCAGCAGCAGTAGTAGTAGAAGTTGTAGTAGTAGTAGTAGTAGTAGTAGTAGTAGTAGTAGTAGTAGTAGTAGTAGTAGTAGTAGTAGTAGTAGTTGTTGTAGTAGAAGTATTAGTAGTAGTAGTATTAGAAGTAGTATTAGTACTAGTAGTAGTAGAAGTAGTAGTAGTAGTAGTAGTAGTAGTAGTAGTAGTAGTAGTAGTAGTAGTAGTAGTAGTAGTAGTAGTAGTAGTAGTAGTAGTAGAAGTAGTAGTTGTAGTAGTGGTAGTAGTAGTAGTAGTAGTAGTAGTAGTAGTAGTAGTAGTAGTAGTAGTAGTAGTAGTAGGAGTAGTAGAAGTAGTAGTAGTAGTAGTAGTAGTAGTAGTAGTAGTTGTTGTAGTAGAAGTAGTAGTAGAAGTAGTAGAAGTAGTAGTAGTAGTAGAAGTAGTTGTTGTACTAGTAGTAGTTGTAATAGTAGTAGTAGTAGTGGAAGCAGTAGTTACAGTAGTAATAGAAGTAGTAGTAGTTACAGAAGCAGTAGTAGTAGCAGTGAAAGTGGTCGTAGTAATATTATTTTTAGCATCAATAGTATTAGAAGTAGCAGTTGTAGTTCTACTGATAGCAGTATTAGGGGGAGAAGTATTAGAAGTAATTGCATTAGTATTGCAAGAACTGGTAGTAATATTATAAAAGCGATTATCATAAAATAAAGCACCATGTTATTTCGTCCGATTAAGTATCGGCCAGAGGTCAATGAAAGTTTTATCAGTTTATGGATTTAAACACCAGGTTGTCTTCGTCAAACGGCGTATGCTGTTCGTAATATAACCGCCTACTCAACCGATTTGGTTATACTATTAATTATAATATTAATTTTTATGACCTTTCCTTAACAGGAAGCATTTACCTATCCAGCATATTTTACAACTAGACCGCATCTGTCCACTATGAAAAACGACGGAGGACCTTCAACCGAGGCTACAATTAACCTAATCGGATCGACGTATCCTTGTGGCTCTTGCGATACCTGTCCCGCTGGTTATAGTGCTTATCATACGTGCGTGTATTTGTCAATAATGACGTGTGCTTCTTTTAACAAAGGAGTCATTAAAAGGAAACAAGCGTACACATGAATGGAAACGTTACAATTTACCAAATCAATTCCTGAAATGTTACGCAATATGTTAATAGAACAATACACTGAATATGTTGGTAAACTGAAATAAGGTATTAATTGTACTAAATTTAATGTTTAAATAAGGTTGCACGTGATAATTCAGTTTAGTATTCCCCAGATGAATATCAAGACTGAGTGTGCATATCAATAGCGTTATAAATCACTTCTCATAAACATGAAATTTGTCTGTAATCAAGTTATGCTTTTTTGTGCATAATTCTTATTCTGTTTGATGCAGGTATGATTGTCGCTGCCTTTGTGAGAACACGGGAATGGGGTCGATGCAAAACAGTAAGGTTTTTCATATTATAAACGATATATTTTACCAAATAAAAGAAATAAATACACCCCAGAAACAAAATCAGAAGATAAATTCTTGTATCCATTCTTCTATGCTTTTATTAAAAGATCATGATCTATGGCCTATACAAAGACATAAAACGTATAATAAATAAATACGACATCACACTTAAAGGAATTATTACAGCTGGGTCGGAGGGCGGGGGTGGGGGGGGGGTAAACAGTTTAATGCATACAAAACAACACATTTAGCCCAGCAATACTCATATGAACAGACAAATAGATAGTTAACAATACAGAAAACAAAACAGACAAATATTCCAAATGTAAATTATTCTCGGGTCACCGCATTGGAACGATCATTAATTTAAATAAATTTTTAATTTTCAAGTAGCGGTATACACACTTGACAGTTCATATGATATAATTTAATTCACACATAACATATTCTACGATATGAAGCCTTTAATCTTCATTTAATTGCATAAGATTTGCGAAACTCACCACAGATCAACTTGAATGCTAGTACGTGTCTGAACGATTGTCTTCTTATATTGTATAGGTTCCGGTATTCCGCATGGACTGCTGGCCAGGATCCTTCGAAACATGAAGAACAATGCTGACGCACTGGAGCATATGGCAGCCGGCCTTAGTGACGAGACTGACATCGCAGAGGAGGTCGCTAACAATCGCTTCTAGCCAGTCGTTATTATATGCCGGAAAATTAACTGACCGAAAATAATTCATGGACAATATATTTAGCTATTTAAAGCATGGTATGTCAAAAATGTTTTCGTAGATTATAAACAACGATTGTCGTACTGTTTTTCTTTTGGTTATGTTTACAATCGTTTTAACGATCTTTTTAAATATTCCGATTTCTATTTGGAATCCTAGACAAACGCCTCCTCATGGCATTATTGGATACCCTGATGGATATCGTCCTATGCAATCCAATTTTTTTAAGACCTCTCAGGTACAATAAAACACACATCGTCTTAAATTAATTAATTATAATCATGGCAGACATATCCATCACATTTTAAATTACGAACTTTAAAAATGGCTGAAGACTTTGTATATTGTAAATGTATTCTTATTGATTATGGTATGACACAAAATCATGTTACATTAAGCACTATTTTGAATAGGGATAACCCGTGCATTTTTAATACATAATTGAAAATGCCCTTATCTATCACTTGCTTTTAATAATCAAAGTACTGAAAGTACTGGTTTGACGATGCTTTTGAAGAGGATGGATATATAGAGGATATTTGTTGGATTCGGTGGATCATCGATTTTCCCAGAAAAACAGCGAAATATATCGATATTTTCACTGTTATTTTTCACTGTTTAAAACAATGAAATACCAGTTTATTTCACTGATATTTCTGTATAAATCACCGGAAAGCATAAAATAAATAAGCATCCATTTAAGTTAATCTACATCACCGCAATTGTGTAATTTTTATTGCTTGTCATTTATCCGCAGGTCAATAGTTAATAGTTGTGGTGCAATCGTTTTCATTCTTTGACACTGCACTCCCTTCAATGAGATTTATTTACCTAAATATCTCATATTTGAACTTACAATTCTTTTGGGAGTAATGGTCCAGACAACTGGATAAAACAGCAACAATATGCCCACCCATTATTTTCGAGGAGCATAATTGAGAATTCCTGTGCTAGCCCCCAATCACAGTATGTTTGGGGTATAATAATAGTCAAATTTTGTTTTTCTTCTCAAAAGATTGTCGTAGATTATAAGTTGAGGAATATATCATCCAAGACTACAACTTGTAGAAAGCCATTTTTTCATTTATTTTTATTGATAAACAAGGTTTTGTAACAATCTATACTATACATAGATAGCTTTAACAGCACAATGTGGCTCATCTGAAACTGATTGTTTCCTAGTGGTTTTAACTTATTTTTTATGAAGATCTAGAAAAAAAGGCATTGTGAGTATGAACAAACTATTTGCGTCTATCCGATCTAGTTGAGCCTTGTTACCGAGTTCCTTCTTTTATTTATTTGAACATTCTGATCAACTGTCATGAAGATCAGGTAAAAAATGTAAGTGTTAACATAGATTTTAATGATTTTAGTTATTGATGAAATGCTTGGAAGCACACCACCCACTTTGGAACGTGACCTGTTAATCACTGAGACTAGACCTTGTGACCTAAATGTTGAATATGCTACTTTCAAGCTTGACTTTGAAATCATTTAAAATAATGTTCTAACCAACTTACAAGTGGATGAGAGAGAGAATGTGACCACTACAGTATTAACAGACCTTTTCTTATATTTGACCTAGTGCCCTAATTTTTGATAGGATATGAAACCCAAAATGACATAGAGGTGACTAGTTTCATAAGAATCTGTCAAAGAGGTGGCACCCAAATTTAAACATTGTAAAATGATATCTTATGTGTTCACAATTAACTTTGGAGAAAATACAACAGACAAAAGAGTGATAACAAAAGCTCACCTTGTCACATCATAATAAGTGAGCAAAATAACCAAACCTATGACATCATATAATTGCTCAGTTACTTCAAATAACAATAAAATGCTACTTTTGAAACAAATACAATACCTTCCCTTTCTTACTTCAGGCTGTTCTAAAACAAGATAGCCCTGTATCGCTCACCCAAAACTCCTTCTTTAGTGTCAAAAACTTGTGTATGATTTGACTAAGTTGTAACATAGCTTTATCCTGCACATGACCAACTTGCAAATTCAGCTTTTGATTTGATTAAGATGGACATTGTAAGCAATTTTCATGAAAATCAGGAAGATAATGTGACCTGTAGAAAGGTAAAGGAAGTTTTCTATATTTTGACCTAATGACCTAGTTTTTGACAAACTACCAACTTTCAGACTGAAACTTTATTTCATTGAGATAAATTCTGTCCACTTTTCATGAAGATCTGGAAGAAAATGTGACCTCTGGAGTGTTCTTTAACCTTTTCTGTGATTTGGTTTGTTGACCTAGTTTGGACCACATATAACCAACTTTCAAACTTAACCTAGGATTGACCGAGATGAACATTAACCAACATAAGACAACCAAGGGCTGTTTTTAAAACATGCATGCCCCCATATGGGCTGTCAGTTGTATATGTAGCCATTATGTGAATACATTTTTTGTCACTGTGACCTTGACCTTTGACCTAGTGACCTGAAAATCAATAGGGATCATCTGCCAGTCATTTTCAATTTACCTATGACGTTTCATGATCCTAGGCCTTACTATTCTTGTGTTATCATCAGGAAACCTTTTTACTGTTATGAGTTACTGTGACCTTGACCTTTGACCAAGTGTTAACAATGTTTTACCATAGCAATATAAGGAAAAATGTCCCACCCCCTGGCAGCCATGTTTTTCAACCAATTGTAACCATTTTCGAACTGATCCAAGATATCATTGAGACTTATATTCTGGCCAAACTTTAAGAAGATTGGAATATAAACGTGGCATCCACAGAGTTAACAATGCAAATGTTGACGGCTCACGACAGCCATAAGGCGATCACAAAAGCTCACCGTGAGCACGTTGTGTGATTACACTCAATGCGTTCAAATTTTTCTCACAGGCTTTGCCATTGACCTTTATAGTATGGATGGCTTTGTTATTATTTATTGCTATCATAGACCTGCAATATTGTGTGTATGTTTACAATACACAAAGCGTATGACATAACTAGACTAATTGAGCTTATAATAATCTGATTACTATAGCCAGGTCAATTAAGGACTTGAAAAACATTTTTGTTGTCCTGATTTCATGAAGACTTGAGATATTTATGCACATAGGATGTCAAGATATGGGATTATCCACAAATAAAAGTATTTTTGATCTGTGTTGTGTAGGCTCTTTTCCCATGACTGTCAAAGTGAAATTTCCGTGTGAAAAGGATGTCAATTTTTTCATTCAACCATTGTGTATAAAGAACGGTTCTGCATATAATTTACCATTTTAATAGGAGATGACCAGTGTGACAGAGAAAAGGGATATGCATTTCAGATCTGGTCAGTCCTCCATATAAAAGTGGTTATATTTAAAAATGTTTAATTACCACATGACCACATGACCACGGACTCTAGATCTCCGTGATATGACTAAGGTTCTAAATTAGTCTAGTATAAACATTTGAACTATATATTTTTAAAACAATTAAAAAATAATATTTGAAACTACTTAACATATATTTGACTTATTGAATGTAGGAACTAGTTAAAATATCCATTAGAAAAAGAGATCAGGATATGAAATATTCATTGCCTGGAGCAAAGACCCTGGAGCTATGTTTATATATCTTTAAACACACTGATTAAAGAAGTAAAATAATACATTGATACAACAGAGGTAAAATCATCCCCTCTGTACAATATGATACATAATTATGTATCATATATTTTATCTGGTTCTGGATAGGTCCAGAGCAGGATGTTTAGGTGTGCGCGCTGCGGGAGAGATATAAGAGATACTCTCATTTTGGATTTAATTTAATTCACTGAAATTCATCACTGAAGTTACAGTATGATCTCATTTGATATAGATGTACATGATTGTATCAAGCAAAATATATTAAATAATTATCAGTATTAATTCACTGTCATGATTTCAATATCATTGAAATGATTTCAGTAAAGTCTATCATTCATATGCATCAATTTTGTAAATATCAATATAAGTATACTACATGAAAACATTTTTGAAACAAGGGCTGTTTGTAAAACATGCATTCCCCTAATATGAGCTGTCAGTTGTAGTGGCAGCCATTGTGTGAATACTTTTTTTGGCACTGAGACCTAGACCTTTGACTTAGTGACCTGAAAGTCAATAGGGGTCATCTGCGAGTCATGATCAATGTACCTAAGAAGTTGCATGATCATAGGCGTAAGCATTCTTGAGTTATCGTCCGGAAACTCTTTTTCAAAGTTGAGTTACTGTGACCTTGACCTTCGACCTACCGACCTGAAAATCATTAGGGGTCATCTGCTAGTCATGATCAATGTACCTATGAAATTTCGTGATCCTAGGCATAAACGTTGTTGAGTTATCATCCGGAAACCATTTTACTATTTCGGGTCACCGTGACCTTGACCTTCGACCTAGTGACCTAAAATTAAACAGGGATCATCTGCGAGTCATGATCAATGTATCTATGAAGTTTCATGATCATATACATAAGCGTTCTTGAGTTATCATCCGGAAACCATTAAACTATTTCAGGTCACCGTGATCTTGATCTTTGACCTAGTGACCTCAAAAGGGGTCATCTGCGAGTCATGATCAATGTATCTATGAAGTTTCATGATCCTATGCATAAGCGTTCTTGAGTTATCATCAGGAAACCATTTTACTATTTCGGGTCACCGTGACCTTGCTCTTTGACCTAGTGACCTCAAAATCAATATGGGTCATATGCGAGACATGATCAATGTACCTATGAAGTTTTATGATCCCAAGCATAAGCATTTTTGAGTTATCATCCGGAAACCATCTGGTGGACGGACATACGGACATACGGACCGACATGTGCAAAACAATATACCCTCTCTTCTTCGAAGGGGGGCATAATAATACAGTAGCATGAACCAACAAGGTAGGCAACTTGTTATGTCACAGTTTGGCAGTGTATAAAAAGTGGTACTTAATTATCTCGCTAAACATGTGTCTAAATTACGCTTAAAAGCTATTTTCTGATTGGATGAAACATATTTTTTTTAATTTAAATTTGTGTCTGCTACAATTTTACGAGTGATTACGGAAATTACCGATCGTACAGATGTATCGACAGACATATGCAAAACGAAAGAATAGCTTGCATATTTCAAGTTTATCAGCCTTGAAATTACCTATTAATCAAATGAGAAACGAAATTATTAAAATATAAACAAGTAATGTTCATTAACAACAAAATCTTTGGGCAAAACCATCATAATTTTGAAAACCGTGACGTATTATTTTTCGGAAACCGACGATCGGTAATTTCATAACCATATGGAAAATTCATCACTGACAAGTTTCGTTTCTAATGTTTTCCTCACATATTCTTCCACAAAATTATTGTATACAATTACACAAACAAATGACAAGTAATAATTCCTTGATTTTGGGGAGGACACTGTCTATATATGCTTATAGAAACGCATTAAGGCTAAACTGAAGTGCATAAAATATTGAAAAATAAATCATAATTCAAGTGTAGACAAGTGTTCGTTTTATCCGATATATTCATTCATCCACATTGCTCAGACAATCAATTTTATTGGAAATTATTAAGAATATCTGATAAAACTTGCATTATTTATTTTTATCTTTAAACTTCCATTTCATAAATGTTTTTTTTTTAAACGTCGTCAATTATTTATTGTATATAGATTTCTCTATAGTTTGAAAAATATTTAGGCAAATATTTCTCATGTAAGATGAAATGCAAATAATTAATAAAATATTCCCTTTTAATCAGTATGTTGGTTTATCGGTCAATAACAATATCACTTTGAACATTGAATTATTTAAAAGTTATAAACGTTCTCCGAACAAATGATTCATAACACATATAACAGATTGATTGGAAGATATAAAAAAATCAAGGTTGCTAGGTTGCCCGCCTAGAATGGTCCTGTTAGAATGGAAGTACTTGATATATAAATTTATTAGCCTGTCGGTGTTGTAAAGACATAAATATTTTATGAATGTCTCAAAGTGTAGAATTATTTTGCATTTAGTAAAAGAAAGGCAACATATAACCCTTAAGTGGCTGACAAGAACTTGTGGCTTAATATAACTAAAAAGAGGCATTATGCTTCTTGAAAATAAAAGTAAACATTATTATATATGAATTTTATGATCAAAAGTGTTATTTTTAGTGAATAGGGGTAATATATTTTCCAAAATAAACAATATAATGATAAATGTTTTGGCGAAGTGCATCTTAGTATTATCATAGTACCAGTTTTGGTCTAAAGGTCTAAAAATCCAGTAATATTTTTTAAATTTCATACCCCTTGTTGCAAAAAAAATCATGAAAAAAGAATTTTCAGAGTAACCTATTCAAATAAAATAAAAAAAAAGGCTTAATTAGACCTTTGATATCATTTTTGCAATCATTTTTCATCAATTACAAATGTTTAAAAAAATTATTGTTTCATTCTACTCATGGTACCAGTTTTTTGTCAGAAAATTAATTACATTTTTTAAAAATGCGTTACCCCTTGTTGCCAAAAAATTCAAAAAAAAATATAATTTTTAAAGATCTCCTTTAAAACAAAAAGAAAATGCCTTCTTAAACCTAAAATATTATTCCTTCAAGCATTTTACATCAATTATTTATGTTTGAAAAAATCATTGGTTTATGCTAAATACTGGGCATCTAACAGTTTATAGGTGTCTATCGCAACCGTTGTTTATTTATATTGTTTTCACTTTATATTCACTTATATGTTAATGCAGCATCAACATACTAAAACAATATCCCGGAAAGAGAAAAATAATGCATTTGAATATCGAACGTACTTTCATTTGACAACTGATCATGTTTTAAACCTAAATTTAGTTTTAGTACAGATTCGTTCATACGACACAAAGACAAAATTTTGTTTTACGGATCATTTCAGCTTACAGGACTGGGTGGGTCACATAATAATATCGAATATAAAATATATTTTAAGCAACAACTGGTAACAAAATGAGTTGCAGAAAATTGATCAGTAACCACAATTCAACTAACTCTTTTTATCTGTTAATTCTTTTCAGCTCAATTCAACAGTGCAAAATGCCCATACTAGCTCTTTAACTTTAAAGGGATCTTTTCATTTTTGATATATTGACAAAAATTGAAAAAAGGTGGATCAGATTCGTAGATGTTCGTTTTAGTTATGTTATTTTTAGGAAACAGTATTACTGAACATTTACCATGGTCTAATAATAGCCATTATATGCATCTTTTAACGATTTAAAAATTATAAATCGTTGCAACGCGAAACGATTGAATAATTTGGAGAGTTATGTTGTTGTTGTTTAATTGTGTGAAACTACGAAGATTGCTTATATAAGGTATAAAATACGTCAACAATTTATACTTGGCAGAATAGTCGAGCAGGCTAATGCGTTTTTACTCCTGGACTAAGTACGAGCCCTGCTGCGGACTACTTTTTTTAAAGAATTTTATTCTGGATTTTTAACTGGAGCTTTTAAGATCCAATGTTTACATTTATCAATATAAAGCATTTAATGACTATTTTCAAAACATGTCAAAATCTGTGAAAAGGCCCCTTTAACATAATATCTACTATAAATATGAGGTCGATATACATGGACTGGACGGTAAATTACGTCTAATTATTTGGCCTATAATGATATCAACTACTTAAATAGAAAGAAGAAAGAATTCATACAAACCAGTAATTTGAGTAAAGAGTTTGTAATCAATGTTGTATTTCAGGACAGCTTGGTGATATGCAAATCCCATATGACATGTTGATATCGGGTATCATAGCCATTCAATAAGTCGCAAAATGCTCGAACAAAATTTATAAAGCAAAATGTGACTTAAATTGATAACTAAAAATACCAGTATCATCAGTATGCCGGTTTTGCCTGGTCAAGCTGTCGAGACCCAGAAAGTGCTTCATTCATTCACATTGAATATATCCTTCGAATTCCATTTATTGTTGCATTACTAAATAGCGAAACAAGCCGATTTAAGCTGTAAGAAAGTTTTGAGTGTTATCAAGTCTCTCATGGGCAGAGCCATTGTTGTAGAAAGTGATCCATTCACATCGAATATATCCTTCGAATTCCATCCATTGTTGTTATTAGCGGAAATTTAGTGAATAAATAATTCATATATCATAAATGACAGCTTCTAAATAGCGAAACAAGCCAATTTATGGAGTAAGAAAGTTTTGACTCGAGACTCTCATGGGGGCGGCCATTGTTGAATGTTGAAACACGAACGACAACTCTGCTAAGAGAATGTTATCAATGAAAATCAACGAGGTCGAGGTATTTCGATTAGAAAAAACGAGTTATCTCAATCGGACTGGCTCGGTCTTTTACATAGGTCGCAATTGTGAAGAATTTTTTTATGGTTATCATACCTTAGACGATGCTGGATGCAAAAAAGATGCGATACATCTGTACTGATTATATGCCAGAAATATGACATGAAATTTAAGGAAAAAACTTGTTTGTTTCCACTAACCCAACCGGCCGTATATTTTGTCGTTTTTTCGTTTTGATGTTTAAAGGGGCCTTTTAAAAGATTTTGACATGTTTTGAAGTTTGTTATTTAATGCTTTATATTGATAAATGTAAACATTAGATCTAAAAAGCTCCAGTAAAAAATCAAGAATAAAATATAGAAAAGAAAAAAGTAGCCCGCAGCAGGGTTCGAACCAGTGACCCCCGGAGTCCTGGAGTGAAAACCAATTAGACCGCCCGGCCATCCTGCCAAGTACGTATGGATGATGTATTTTATACCTTACATAAACAATCTTCGTAGTTTCACAAAATTAAACGACAGCAACAGAACTCTCCAAATTATTCAATCGTTTCGCGTTGCAACGCTTTATAATTTTCAGGTTTTTAAATCTTCAAAAGATGCATATAATGGCTATATTAGACCATGGTAAATGTTCAGTATTTCTGTTTTCTCACAAATATCATAACTAAAACGAAAATTTGCGAATCTGAAACAACTTTTTTTCAATTTTGTCAATTTATCAAAACTTGAAAAGATCCCTTCAAAGTTGAGTTTTCGAGCCAGTTTTCTTCATTCGACAATGTAAAATATATACTTCATTTGCTATTAAGATTGCTACATTTGATCATATTTTGCTTAAATTATTTACCTTAACTTTATGCATAAAATACATGAATACAGATTTGTAACATTTACGCATGTGAATACTTAGTAAAGTGTGAAATAACGCGTATATCATAAAACACGTAATTTATCCGACCTACACACCATTTTGGAGATGTTAAAGGAAAGAAATTACTTTTTTCGCCTACAGGATATGTAAATAATGTAAATAATTTGTATTAGCGTTTGTTTTTATTAATTACCATTCTATTTCGGCAGTCTTTCTGTATCTGCGGCCATAATTTGAACGCTACCTTGATATTGATTAAATCAAAACGAACAGAACACTTACAACACGTTTTGTAAAGTAAGTGCGCATAATCCGCTTCAAAGTAATATCATGAGTTCTCATAAAATGCATATGTTTGTAAATTATTGTTAAGTCAGCAATACAATCATTAATTTTGTAATTTGGCGCGCTGTATTTTGTGACTGATGTTTATTTAATCTCTTTTTACTGAAACTATGGTCCGCTTTTACTGTTTTATCCACATTTATAAATGTTTTACATAGCAAGCGTTCTTATGGAAATACTTCACAGTTCGCGTAAAATGTGTTTAAAGCGCGTTAAAACGAAATACTTTTTCATAAGTCTTTGTCGTAGCGTTTCAAATTAAGGAACCGTACGATTTTCAACAACAGGTGGAAGTAACGTACCCTGGATAGTATATGGGACCAGGATCCCAATATATTCAAATAAATATATAAAATCATGTTTCATTAGAAAAAAATTGACAATGAGCCATGGAAAAAATATCCACCCTCTGATATTGGAATCATAACAAGGTCATTATCTAGAATTTATCATAGACTTGGCAGCAAACATGTCCAAAATAGCTTTAATCCAAAGGATCCCTTGGTCCTCTTATGGGCAATTGGACAACTTAAAAAAAATACTTCAAAGAAATCTGTCGAGCCGTTTACTCACAGTTGGCCGATAACCAAGCAATATTTCGAGCCCCTTTGCCTATGAGAATAAATCTGGAACAGACTTTCAAGCATTTTTTTTCCAGTTTTCTCCCCTTAATCGATAGCTTGCGTATTATTACTTTTAAACAACGAGGCATGTCACATAATGCATGCATATGCAACCACGTACCCCTTAAAACTAATTTCAATACAATCAGAATGAGTAAGTATTTTTTATTTATTTACATTTGTCAAAGCGTCGTCGTTGTTGTTGATTGGATGATTCTGTGCCTGGCTCTGTCAGTGTAAAGCACGTGATTCTAGCAGCGGAAATGAATGGCGACTTCGTTTTCAAGTAAATCGAATAGGGTTAAAACAGTTGTTGCAAAGAAAATATAAACGTTTGGAATTAGTTTATTTCATGGCTCTTTGTCAATTTTTCTCTCATTAAACATGATTATATATATTTATTTGAATATATTTGGCTCCTGGGCCCATATACTATCTAGTGTACGTTACTTCCATCTGTTTCAAACGATATCTTATGCACTTACAGGTGCACTAGCATCTGGTGGTTGTAAATATTCTTATTGAATATCTTAGGCCAATATGCGGTTAATATATGGACAACGTCCGACCGAAGTTAGGCCGTTGGGTCGACGATTTTGTAAAAACATAGTTCGCGGGAGGTCTCCGTAAAAATGCTTCTTACCTGCAAACAGGAAAAAAGCATCTCCCGATAATCGCTTAAAATCTGATCTCAGCCGCCGTGCGATGCTTAATCTCGCACCAAAATACAGCGTGCAGCGTCCGGAAAAATATAAACTAGTATTATAGTACCACAAGTTGAAACGGCAGCCCTCTATCTTTTTTAATTTTAACTTATAAAACTAATGTATTTATGAATTTCATCCACTGGCCCGTATATTCTTATTTGTTGCACAACCAACATTGTCATGTGACGTATGAAAGAATCTGAATGGACCAATTGGCCAAAGGTGTCCATATCATGTTTTTCCTAATGAGGTTTCTGCTTTACCACGGAAAATTTGCATTTTGATAAAACAAGTATTTTGTTTATTCTCGTGTTGTACTTCTTCTTACCGTTTAGTAAAGTTTTATATTCACCAACGTTTAATATGTTTTGAACATAAAAAAAATTATATCGTGTATGCTATCCGCCAAAAAACGTGCCATTTCGCGAAAACAAACACTAGATGGGGTATACATAGGTTCATTTCTTACATACCATGTATTAAATAAATAAACCACATGTTCGACGATCACATATAACTTTTATTTGATATTAATGAACGATACAGAACGTTTTTAAACTTTCTCATTGATAACTTGTTCGTATACACGTTTAATGACATGAATTCGCATTATGTCAATAATTAATTCCTCATTTAAAACACAATAATTCATCTCATCCGAAATGCATAGATGATTGATGTTTCTGCAAGATCTTATACTTATGTAAACAGAAATTCCGTCAAGGACCATGTACTTTAGGCGATTAGTTAAATGGTTCAGTCTATTTTATAAAGAACAGATTATTCATTTAAACAATCTTTTTTTCTCATTGGGTTTATTTAGTTGTTTTTTTGTGTGTCTTGTTGTCTGTATGATTTTTAACTGACCATAAAACAAACAGAGTAGTTTAAACCCGGATTTGTCTCCATTTCTTTGAAAAACACTATGAGAAAGAATATATTTGAATATTCAACTTTGAGTTATTTTCGTAAATTATTTTTGTAAGATGTGTTAATACGACAAGACTTTAGCTACATTTGTTGATATATTCTGGTTGCTATGCTGTGGAAGATTGCATATTACTTAGACCAACTTAGACCAAATGAAATAGATTCGCTAGAATATGAGGCTTACATTTTAAAGGGACTGTCAACCGCGATTGACGAAAAAAGAAAAGTTTTAAAATACCGTATGTTTTACAATATTTAGTTTATATTCATTAAAATATCTCGACTGATATATTACATTACTTGAAAAAAGATCACATTTTCAGAATATTCGGTAATAAAATTTCGCGTTGTAAAATCGAAAGTACATCGCGAAAATAGGTGACATAACGATATACACACTATACATAACGCAAGTATATAAATATATACAATTCACTACGCATTCACAATTTGCATTCCTGGGTTTACCACGTGACGATGATGATCAATCTACTTGCGTTATTTATAGTTATTTATAGTTAACTGGTAGTTACCTGGTATACATATCCAGTAAAATTTATAAACGAATATACTGAAAATACTAACATTTAACAACTTTTTTTCTAGTAATGTAATATACCAGTCGTGATATTTTAATCAATATTAACTAATACTTGTAAAAAATACGGTATTTTAGAACTTTTCTTTTTTCGTCAACCGTGGTTGACAGTCCCTTTAAAACGGATAATCGAAGTATGTCAATATTTGATATACGCGTATTAAGTATGTAGGTCTCAAAATATTGTTTTCGTTGTCGGCAATCTCTCTCGAGGGAATAGCCCATCAATCATCGTTATTGTCAAAACAGAGTTGATACATCACTGATAGATTAATGATCATTTTCTCAACACGATTCCATGCAGAAGAATAAATACAATGGTTACAGTGTTATATGCATTATCTCCACACTCTAAAGAAACTGCTTAAATTATCAAAAATGTGGATTTGTTCGTAATGAATACATTAGCCTTATACCAGAAATGTGCCAAACAACTTCCAGCTGTTGCAGAACTATAAAGAGTCATCGAAAATGTATCTAAGAAATAACAAGTAAAAAAGACGAGACACAAAATATATTGCCCATAATAAATTATTGAAAATATGGACAATACCATATATTGATCTGCTGAAGACCACGTTGGATTTAGCCACTGTTCGATAGGAAATACAAGTTGAGTGACACGAATATACGGGTGTATTTTACATATATACATTCCTGTCACAGTTTAAAATGTCTTTATGTAAGACTTGTTTTAACTCGCGATGCTTCCTATTCTGGACGGTGTATGTATGGTCATGTATTCCATAGGCAATCGATAAAGTGTTGTCAATAAAACACTGCAACAATTTAAAACGGATTAATATGTTGATGAAGTTTCTGGCTTTTAATCATTTATTTAAAATGAGGTTATATTGCCAATTCTATATAATAATTATTTATGAATATCGGTAAGGGCATGTAACTTCCGGTCCAATTAGAAAATAACTTTGGCAGCGGATACCGACGTTTAGCGTAAAGTCAGGATGTCCAATAGCATTATGACAATATAAGTAATTTCATTTCAGTGAATATGTATATATGTTTATATTATTTTACCTTTCACCTCAGCAGAGTTTATATTAAGCGGCCTGTAGTTATGACTGGTGGCTATTGTTAAGTTCGCTTTTAAGAATAAGACTTAAGAAATTCTAGTATATGACAAAGGAGTTGGTGGTCTTTTTATATTCGGTATTAAAGATTGTCTTTAAAATTGTTAAGAAATTTACGAACAACTAACATTTGCGCGAAAACCGCAAGTATAAAAACAGTAATTGGTATTTTATCTGATATACATATTATAATATAGTTATATCATATTATCCATGTACATTATATTATGCTACATGTTTTAAAGACCAAGAGAAAATGCCTCACCGAAAATCGTATGTCGACCACATTATATACGATATACAAGTAATTCATAGGGCTTTCATTTGAGGGTTTATAATTGAATATAATAACATTGAATATTGATTTGTATTAAGACACCATTTAAACAATAATCTGTTATTTACCTGTACCCGATGAATGATTATGTTCAGCCCTGACTGAATACTGAATTATTTACCTTAATAGTAACTCTTATTTCAGAGGTAGGATAGACATAGTCGATAATACGTGATGATCGTTTGTTAATTTTAAAATGTAGAGGTAAATCATGAAGTAACAGTACGGCTACAAATCCGAAGATTACGCACGTTAGAAAGGAATGTATTGTTTGTTTGTGCGTGGGGGTCCTCCACCAATAATGCTCCAAATTTCTCTACTTCCTGGCCTTAAACGTCATGTAAAGTTTCTACAGTTATTGTTTAATGAATGAAAAGAGAAAGTAACGACAGATAACACTAGCTAAAGTGACATTAAGGGAAAACTGTTGGATATCTGGAGTTATCACTTTTTTCACAAGTGTGTTGATTATAAAATTATATATATATGATTGTTACTTGCTGATATCGTTTATCGAGTAGGCTTTGCTGAATTAATTAACTGATAGTATGACAATTGCGTACAACTATAAATTAACATTTACATTGAAGTGAAACCCAACAATAGATAGCATCTAGTTTTAACCGTAAATTCTAAAAACAAAGATGCATAATTGGATCCTTAGCATATCGCTTCTGTCTTTAATGCTAGCAGTCGATTGCCATGGACCTGTCGTCAATGTAAGTGTTTTCGTTAGCACAATTATTTTTCTTTATAACTTGAAAAAACGCATCATTATACCCAAATGCATTTATTAATATTGTGGTGATAAAATTATCATCAGAAATAAATATTATAAAAACAGTTGCTCGTGTGATCTGAGTTTTGAATGTGGTAAACGGGGATTTGGGTTTTATAACAAATACCATGTGTAAGTGCAATATGATTCAACAACTTAAAGGCATTCATTCTTCGCAAGGAAATCTACACAATTATACTGTAACTATTATTAAAACAACATAAAACTTTAGCTACATCAATTATTCATCATATATTATGTTGTTTTCTTTATTATATTTTAAGATGCTACTGTACAACCGAGCAAATGGCGGTTTGAACAGACCGAAGTCTATTAAAGAGTACCATCATTGGTCTACACCTGAGGAGACGACCGCTGATTGGACGACTCATACCAGACCATACACAACGCCTACCTGGCATTTTCATTCTACACCATACACAACACTAACTTACACTTCACGTACGTGTTTCTTATTCTTGTTTAATGGTTCATGCGTCTCGGATTATTTGGTATTGTATATGAATCTGTGAATTAATATAATATGGAACTCAAAAAAGAAGCGGCTACGATGCACGTGAATTGGCAGTTGTCAACATTGAGTTGACATATTTATATCAGCTTTCATACTGAAAGCGAATTACCACTTTTAATTATGTAAAAGCATGCGGCTTATTTGTATGAACATAATAATGTAGAAGATTAGCATCGATTCTTCAAATAAATATCACAATCACTATTTACAGCCTTTATGTAAGAGGGGATAAACGGCCGTATACAGTGTTCATATAAACATAAATACAATTCAAACACTTTTCTTTACCGATTTATTATTGTACTAAAATTACACGCCTTCAATCAATTTTACAAAACTATAAATGTACTTCATGCATTCCAACCTTACCACCTGCCATTGTTGCAACCATACTTCGATTGGATGCATTAACACTATTCACAGTTGCACCTAAGGGACTTCTATTGAGCTTGCTGCGTAACATGTATGACGACGCCAACACGATGTCCGCTCTGGCACACGGACTCACTGACAAAGTGGCCACTGTTGAAGAAGTAGCAGGTACGGAAACCTTTGTGGCCATACGGAATTGTTTGTTATCTTCAGATCCAAAGCCACACATGTTCTACCATTGTCCGGTACTAAAAGTTTAAAGAGTTTTAAATAAGTAAATTTCAGTAATGATAGAACTGCTTAGTCAAAGAGCAACAAGAATTGAATTTCAAAGAAGTATATTACGCAATATGAGACTATTAATAAATGAAGTTTATTATATAATTATTAAAAGTACGATGCTTTCCTAGTTCAAAGCAACGTTCATCGAGGACTAGGATAAATGTTAATTAGGAAAAATCAATATATATTATATACAAGAAAATGGTTTGATTCAGGTAACACGAAGTCTCTGTTATTGCAAGTCCTTCAGCATGTGGATAGCGACATCATGATTATTTCCCAGATGACTCAAGGTCTGATAGATGACATCAAGACGGCTGAAGATATTGCTTAAAATTGAATTGTTCAAATACGTACACAACTTCAAACTATGTTAAAAGAAAGGCATGAACAAATGTAATGTATTTGATGTGTTAACTGTATTAAATATAAAATTGATGGTAAACGATGATATTTTGTTTACAATAAAAAAAGCTTGACAAATTCAAACAATTTGTCAGTGATTTACACAATTTCAATCATTTTCTAGTTTGTTTTCATAGTTGCCGAGTCTCTTGGTCGTGTTTTAGGAAATTTGGTTTTTAAGTTAAGTTTGACATATTCTTCTATTTATAAGTTGTTCAGCGGTACAATTTAACGCCACTACATTAAGATAAGTTTTACAATGAAGCGATTACACCGTGGTTGTTATTGCTTTACGTATACACAAGCACTGCTAGAAACATAATATGGATTGAAGTTAAAAGCTTAGTTTGCATAAAAAATACATAAATTGCATTAATTGACCCATAAGTGAGCCTCCAAATATTAACTTATCTTATTTTTCTTACTGGGGATTGTATATCAATAAACGTACTGTTCAAAGTAATTCCATTTGATTTGTGGATTCATTTCATAACAATTTAAATGTATGTGCACATTGTTATGTCCATGTGTTAATGGTGCTGAAGTTAACATCATCTGTTTTTCCAGAAAATATTATTTTCTGTACTAATATTACTGCCGAGATGTCACGTAACATTACATCTTGGTCCACTTGTATGTTGTTTAACTGCAAACAGAGGAACTGGTATATAGATGATAAAGCAGAAGTGCAAATTACAAATAAATGAATTCTATTGAAAGTTTGATACATGTTTTTGTTTTTGTTTTAAGTTATTTACGTTAAGTAATTTATGTTTTTAAAATAATCAACGTTTGTATCGCGTAAATTAGGTTTAAACAAAATTAACTACATCATTTAAAATCATTGAAAAAAGTACGTGTTAGACAAAGATTTGCCGTTAGTGTCCGTTTTAAAGAAAAAACGTCGATATTTAGCGACATTACTTGTCGTATTATCCATCTATAAGTTGGGTACTGTTTTATTTTGTGAATGTTAAAAGAGGGAGCACATAAATAAATGACGCTTTTTATAAACATTTATAAGAAATAGGAGTTTTCATTGATAGCCATTGCTCTTAAAAAGACATGATGTACCATAAATAATACGATTGGGCATTAATTTCCGGTTGACATGATACCTTTACGAATTGAAATATAATTTTTCATTCAGTGAACAACGTTTGCATTCCACCATGGTATTGGCTATCGAAATATTACTAGGACTCCGGTCTTAAATATTTTGAACCAAAACAATAATGACTCTTGTCTTTCTTCAAACTGGATTTGGGTAGATATTTACATTTTTTGTTCAACATACACAGTTTTAAAGTCACTGTTCTATAGCTGTTCAGATAAGCCATGTCTCATAAATGATCAAGATGTGTTATAACGAGACCCCTTCCACTGTGACAATAGTATCATTTTATATCAACACACATTTAAATTGGTGTGTTAAGATATATGTTGTTGTGCCATTAAGATTCGTTTCGTTCCGCGATTATGCATACACTTAGTTTATTAGAACGGCATTGAAGGCTTACGAATATCGGTAATTATTTTATTAAGTGTGTTTACGTGCTTGTATTTTGTTATTTTTATTGTTCCCGTAGCAACTTTTTGTTTGATCAGATGTGCTTTATGCGACGAACACGTTTATCTTATGACAAATCGTGCTTGTCCTGCGAACGCTTCGTTTAACTGGAAATATGCAATACATTCAATAATATTCATTCCTTATAGTGCAATTTTAAAGCAACAGTTAAGATATTTCAAGCATAAAACTATGCTTTAAAATTTATATATTTCACATTAATCTAAACTACAACACACTTGTCAATTTAAACGTTTTGGTACGTTCAAATTGTAGTTTCTCTAAGCAATAGTTGCTGAATGGCGGCCTCTGACTAAATCGATGTGTATGCTGTATGCGCAAAAAGCTTAAGCGAACGTTATGTAAATGAGGAAATTTGAACATGTACTAGATGATGTAATTGATATATATTATGTTTCAAATACTTAGTGCATTTGTAAAATTAGCAAACACACATTTATCAGTTAAAGCAACTCTATATTAAACTCAGAATAGAATAGGTAACTATGTAGGCCACGTGGCCATTGACAATTTAAAAGCAGATGAAGATAGCAAATGAATTCTACCAACTGTTTAAATGACTCACGTAATTTAACTTAAACAAAATTTGCAATGAAAAGTTTATAATTTATATGTAAATAGCTAAAAAGCAAAATGTATGAATCATAAAAAGTAAAGAGAAATTACGGGGATAGAAAAACTTGTTAACCCACAGTAGTTGTTATTTGGTGCAAGTGGTTAAATGCAAAGTAAAACTCATATAAAACTACGCGAATACTCTTAAGGAAATATGATTGAGCTAATTTTGCGAAAGTTATAATTATTATCTAATAGCTTATAAGAATGCGTTTCTTGTATGTGAATTTACATTTATAGTATATGAAGTTCATTTCATTTTATATGAATTTCAACTGAAGATATAAAGATATCCTAATTAGGCGTATTTCAATAACAAGGAAGTTTAAACGCCTCTGTTGCGTGACTATCGACAAGAAGAAATACCCAGAGTCAGTTGAAGGGATACGTGAATGATGTGTATTTGAGTTTAAAGCGTTTATTGCCAACCTAAATATTGAAATGTTTGCTTTCATCGCATTTTACTCAAAATATAGTGCGCACATGTTTAAGTTTGTCCTTAAAACAATAAGATAAAAACGAATGGTTATTTCGTTATTGTGCATTTAAATATGTTTATCATTTACTTTTCTCTAAGTTTATTACTTGATTTATTTAAAAAAAAAACACACAAAATCGACATACAAGTAAAATTAATAATTAACTAAAACCTAAGAAAGACAAATTAAAGGTATACTATTTACAGTTTTATATTTATCAAATATCATAATTCAAATTAAGCCTCAATTGAATATTAAAGCGACCATGTATAACGCCGGTCTATTTGATACGTTTAAACCTACTGTTATATTATTTCCATTTTCAGATAAATCAAAATGATTCGAAGCTGGTTATACATAATATGTTTGGTACCTATCACATTTGAATGTAAGTTTAAACCAATGATTATATTTATAATATTATCTTTAAATATATTTTGGAAAGAATGTGAAATATAATATCAACGCAAACCAAGCAATTTACATGTACATGTGTGTTTTATAAGCACACGTTAGTTTTCATGTTTTTTGTATTACAGTAATCAGTCAAGCTATTGCATGTGAACCTGGATTTTGGGAAGATCCTTGCCAAACATGTATTAATGAAGGTGAGCTTGCACTTATTCTGGGAACTGTCGTTCATGTTTGGGCGGATATTACATGGGACAGTATATTTGTTATATCTGTCCAATAAACTGCTCAACATGTTCAGATTCAACATCATGTCTTACCTGTAAACTTAGAAACTCAGGTTCTTCGTGTGAATATCTACTCATTTATCCGTATATTAACTGCAATTGCAAACATCTGAACACTTGTAAGGAGTGTCAAAATGGTCACTATAACATATCTGACCATTGCAATAAGCAATGAAATGCAAACTGCACTTCTTGTTATAATAAGACAACCTGTTCCACATGCGTAAAATGGGAGGTATGGTGCATTATGTAACCAGTCTTGTTCCACAGGAGGTAGTGGGGGATCATGTAATACACCTGATGGGCCATGCAGTTGTCTTGCATACTTTATAGGAGCAAAATGCGACATTTGTGCACAAGGAAGGTATGGTGCATTATGTAACCAGTCTTGTTCCACAGGATGTAGTGGAGGATCATGTAATACAACTGATGGGATATGTAGTTGTCTTGGAAATTTACAGGAGCAAATTCGACATTTGTTCACGAAGAAGGTATGTTGAATTATGTCAACAGTCTTGTTCCCAAGGATGTAGTGGGGGACCATGTAATAAAACTGATGGGACATGTAGTTGTCTTTCAAACTTTACAGGAGCGAAATGCCACATCTGTGAACCAGGAAGGTTTGGTACATTATGTGAACAGACTTGTTCACTGGGATGTAGTGGGGAATCATGTAATAACACTGATGGGACATGCAGTTGTCTTGGAAACTTTACAGGAGCAAATGCGACAGTTGTGCACAATGAAGGTATGATGCATTATGCGAACAGTCTTATTCCCCAGGATGTGTTTTGGGATCATGTAATACAACTGAACGAAGATGTTGTTGTCTTGGAAACTTAACAGGAGCAAAATGCAACAATTACACACCGGGCAGGTACGGCGCATTATGTGAACAGTCGTGCTCACAAGGATGTATTTTGGGATCATGTAATACAACTTATGGAAGATGCAGTTGTCTTGGAAACTTTACAGGAGCGAAATACAACAATTGCACACCGGGCAGGTACGGCGCATTATGTGAACAGTCGTGATCACAAGGATGTGTTTTGGGATCATGTAATACAACTGATGGTACATGTAGTGGTCTTGGAAACTTTAAATAAGCAAAATGCGACATTTATTCACGAGGAACGTATGATGTATTATGTCAACAGTCTTGTTCCCCATGATTTAGTGAGGGATCATGTAATAAAACTGATGGGGCATGTAGTTGTCTTCAAAAACATTCGCAGAAAACATAATTGCAGAAAAAACGAACGAAATATTCTACACACTTCAAATAAAAAACCCTGCCGAAATCTCGTAAGCTCAAACTAAATGGCAAAACCTTCTTTGAGAAAAAGAATGTAATTGGAAACAAATATTTGTCATTCCATATAAATCAACTACTGATAGCACACTGAGAAAATTTCAATATAAATACATCCATAGAATCATAGCTACAAATAAATATCTTTTTAAGTGCAACCTATCCAACACAAATCTATGTGATATGTGTAGTGAACATATTGAAGCAATAGAACACCTTTTGTGGGAGTGTAAACATATTCAATCTCTATGGAATCAAATCGCAATCTTTCTAGAGAAACAACAATTAAAATTCAAACTATCTCTCTCAGACATCAGTTTATGGGTAAATACCTTCAACATACAAGAGGTTAATAACGCCGTGAATTACATAATTATATTAATGAAATATTTTGTATTCAGCATGAAATACAGAAAACAAACACCAACATTGAACTGCTTTATCAATTATTTAAAATTGTAAATTCAAATTGAAAAAGAAATAGCCCTAAACAATGATACACTTCATATATTCGAACAAAAATGGAAACACATTAAACTTTCATAAACAAGTCCAGTATGTTTTCTACCCACTTTATGCAACTCATCCTTATTTAAAACTATTATGTTGTTTTTTCGTTTTTTAAAAACACCTATAACAAACAACCAAACAAAAAATACATATTAACCTTTTTTTTTAAATCAAGAGAAACTGCAAGGTCAAAAAGTATATATTAGCATATATTGTATGACATGTTTTTGAACATTATTGCTCCTACATGGTATCACTTTGTTTTATGATCATATGCATGTAAACGTTTTATGTCTTATATTGAATACAAAAAATGTAGTTGTCTTGCAAAATTTGCAGGAGCGAAATGCAACAATTGCTCACCAGGCAGGTATGTTGACTTAAGTCAACAGTCTTGTTCCCTAGGCTGTAGTGGGGATCATGTAATAAAACTGATGGGACATTTAGTTGTGTTTCAAACTTTACAGGAGCGAAATGCGACATTTGTAAACCGGGAAGGTATGGTGAGCCATGTAAAATCCTGTGTTCTCAAGAATGTCACGTTGGTTCAATTACTAAAGTTGATGGCACATGTAGATGTCTCGCAAACTTAAAAGGAGTGAAATGCGATAATTGTGTGACGGGAACGTGCTTTATGTGAGATGGTGTGTTCTGAAGGTTGTCAAGGACATGTATGCATCAAAGCAGATGGGAAATGTACATGTATGGACTATTTTATATAAGCTAAATGTGATAAATGTGCTGACGGAAGGTACGGTAGAAATTGTAAGACAAATGCTCATTAGGATGCATGCATAATGTGCGTAACAGAACGAATGGTCGTTATACATGTATGACAGATTTTACGGGAGATTCATGCAAATGTCTTGCTGGAAAATATGGAAACTATGTGGCAATCAATGCTCTATAGGCTGCATCATAGGTACGTGCTACAAAGATAATGGCACGTGCATATGTATGGAAAGCTTTAATGGAAGTAATAGTTTTTATTGTTTTCGATTGACAATAAGGGTCAAACATGCGAACAAAATTTGTTGAATAGACAATAACAATGCGTGTAATTAAAACGATTGAGCCTGCGCTTGTTTGCCTTATTTTACTGGAGTCGTATGTGATCAATGTGTAACAAACACATATGGCCCAGCTTGCGACAAAACATGTTTGCATGGGTGCAATAGCTAATGTTGTTATAAGAGTGATGATGAATGCTTTCGTATGTAAGTCAAAGCGAAGGTTTGGTTATAAATTCGAAATCGACTGCAGGGATCATGGTCTGAACTAGTCCTGTCATATGAACGGAGAATGTGATATATGGTGCTTTTCCAAAATCTGCTGATAAAGGTGTGATTATCCTTGTTCTGAAAAATTAGCCGTCAGTGGGATGGGTTTTTTGTGTTTGCAGATCAGCGGTGTATTCTTGCGGTGATTTAAAGATGGATACGAATGAGATGTTTTCCTTAAGGGTTGGTAGAGATTTAAACTTCATTGTATAATTTCGAGATGTAGTTTAATAAGCTTAATTTTACAGACAAATTGTTGACATATGTAAATTTAAATTTAAATTTGCAGGTCTGAATAATTGATTGCAGTAACATGTGTATAGATTAAGAGGCTATTGGAGACCTCAGATCTTGGCCAAACTGTTAATGTCCTTGTGGCATATATAAATAATCCTTGAAAATAAAGCAGATTATTTCCAGTGATCGTAGTTTTGACCGACATTTTAACCATCAATTAATATCTGATAGTTTGGCACATTTCTAACGCTTCCGAAAATGTGCGTGTAAATATGTAAAATGATAGCAGCATACCACAATCAACAGTAAGTGACGTTATCATATGGCTATTAGATATATTCAAGTACTTGGGTCGAGTAAACGAGACGAACGACTTGCGTTAATGCGAATGAATCAACAAACAGACATACGGAAACTGTAAGAGCATAATAACATACATGAAATATCACAATAAGTCGACTTTGGTTTATTGCAGTTGCAACAAAAACATTCGACATGTTGATTTGATATGTTTGGAAATATAAAGCTCATTCAAAACAACCATTCTTATGAATGGAATGTGCATCGAATCGACGGTATGACAACACACAAACAAATGACCTTGCTATGACAAGAGAAACTAGCAGAAATGAATACCACAACTGTACACATAACAGCTAACAATAACGTTCACGTAGTTCGAATGATTTTCTTTTTTGGTATTAATACTACCGACTTTTTTTGTCTCAAATCCTTAACAGTGTTTGTTATTGATCCTGATTGAGCGTTCAATCGTGTTTGCTTAAATCGATCATATTCGCAAAATTAACGTTTTCATACAAAATAAATCAATTTTGAAAATAGATTTAGACGATTTACATCTTTAAACATCCTAATTAAAGTGGAAAATTAGTTGTCTACCCACTTACCATATCTTTTGGAGATGATACGGGAGATTTAAAAAAAACACTTAACTTCGGCCTAACGACACTCAATTATGTTTATTACTAGAGCTAATCAGTTTTACTGGATACATGAAAATGTTCTCATTTTAATTATTCTTCATTATCATGGGAAATGCAAGGCAAGGACATTGTTCAGGTTAAAACAAGTAAAGAAAAAATTCTTTAAAAGTCCACTAACCGTGTACGATGTGTTCTTAAATAATCCATTAAGCGCGTTTATAAGATCTTGAGCATTTTAAACACCTTTTTGACGACGAATGCAAAAGTCACAGCGCAGCATAATTGGCGGCGGTGATCGAGTTTAAAACGGCGGATAAATATTGCTTGAATTGTTGAAGAGAACATATAGATACAAATCAGTATTAAGGGCATTTCAGCAAGTGAAATAATCGATTTCTGTACATATTGATTAATACACAAACATCTCAGAAAACCATAACCAATGAATGTCGACAACGGCGAATATAAGCAATCCCTTATTTCAATAATATCTTCTAATCTTGGTCTAGGCTAGTCGACTATATATCTTTTGCAATGTTTAATAACATGTTCTTGTTATTCAGAATTCATTTTATGAGCTGGACACATAATATAAAGTTTCATCAAATATGGATAATAACATCCTTAGAATTGAAGCAGAAAACAAAACGTATATATAGCATATCTTCTTGTAACCAGTGGGCAATGGCATCCTGAATTATCATTTTGGCGAAACATACAGACAATGTGCACATTTCCACCCTATCGGCGTATCATTATAAACGTTTATCAAAACAGAATCGTTGTTGCCTGAGATCTCAAGCGGATATGGATTATTATTAAAAGGAAATTACTGACCTAAAATCATTGGAACTGAACATATGCGAATGTAAAACCTTTAATGTTACTGCATACACATCCTTATCAACTTCGGATTACTATGCGTATTTCCTGGGATCACGCGTCGACTTAAACCCTCATTACAAAATGTCATCAAATTAATGAAGGCGCAATAATATCTTAAATAAATAGGTGTGGAATTATCGAACAAAGTCGTATGTGAACACAAATTTCATTAGAGCATGTCTTATTATTAATGTAAAAGTGGCTCATTGGAAAGTGGGGTAAAGCAATTAAAAAATATGCGCATGTGAACCCTATATGGTTTTATATAAAATGTCAGATTTGTATAATTTGTGGCTGAGATCTCGCGAGTATGCAACGGGCGAAGCGACTGGAAGATATTTTTCCGGGAATTTCGTTTCACACATCAACACACTCAATAACATCTCCGTTAAGGCAGCATAACAAATTAAATGTTTGAATAAATACATTTGATCAATTCTGCATGTATTTTTTGCAACTTCTTATTCCTATATCAAGTTATTGTAATATGATCAGTATATAGTTGAACTTGAGCACTACTATAAGCTTGATAAGTAGCATTATCTTTATCTTAATCAGTGATCGTATATACTGATTACAACGTTTTACTAAACATTCAATACTCGTGGAGAAAACCAAAGATATAACGTAGTTCGTGCCTGAGGCACATAGTCTCATACATGTGAACCTTTATTTTTCAATTCATTTATTGTCAGGAGAAGGTTCAAATACACAAATATCAACTGATGGAACAAAGAAATTAGTATATACCCTTCTGTCTATTTTAATTATTTTTGTTATGGTCTATTCCCATAGTATCCTTTTGCTAATATGGACAGTGAAAAGAACAGTGCAAAACGTACGGTGATATTTAATCAGGACTCACCAAAATGCATCCGTGTTAACAAGGCCAGAGTGCTGAAAACCAAGCAAACCGTTTGTGTTTTATCTTAAATTTAGATCAGTCGTGAATGTTTACAACACATACTGCTATGGCTTTTTGAGTATTTTAACAATGGTAAATTTGATGTTCTATCCTGATAGCAATTTAGTCAAAACCATTAAGGAAAGTTAGTTTTACTTCAATAATAATATTTCAAATACAAACACAGGAACGTAATGCAACTTTTAATTGTTTAACACCAAAACAGGAAGGTTGTGATTGCATCGCTCCAAACGATAGAGATCCAAACACGCGACAATAACATCTGAACTAGCATACCACACGCCATAAAAACCTGTCTAACCATGCACCCAAATGACTGTTTTTCATACAATTATATATAAAGCATGTGGACATAATAATCTCTTTCAGTGAGATAGTTGTGTGAATAAAACACTTAAATGCTCGCTTACGCACACGAGAGTCTTGTAATAACAAGAGCCATGTCTTTAAGTAATGCAATAATTGAGTATTCTAACAGTGAAAACTTGATCAACTCATTACTCTGCACTTTATACAGGTTGCCCTCAATTGTGCAAATACAATACAAATTTCTTGATCAGGAACTTAAAAATAAGTTACAGAACTTTTCGAACAGGTTAAACTCGAGAAATAAAGAAATATAAAGAAGTATTTGTACTATTTGCACAACAAACATATCATTAGTCAATGCAGAAAAGATTAATCAGACACAAATATTGTTCTATTAGATTGCATAAGTTGCTGTTTAATTTTTTATTTACTGAATGCTTTAATTATACGGTATACGTTTAAATCTTTCAATACGAGCTAACGGCCTCAATACATATACAAAATAATTGTAAAGAAACGTTACCACTTTGTGCACAAAATACATAAAAATCACATTAGTATATATAGCCCATTAAGACCCCATATTGTCAAATGAAACCATCCACAGAATTTGCATTGTTGCTCCACTTTTTGAGCTACAAATAATTGCAAATCTGTCAATTTGCTTCAAGTTTTTCATGACACGAGATACGCCATTTCAAATTCAGATACGACCGATACACTGATAAGATACCAAATATACCGGAAAAAAAATAGTTATATAATGTGAATCAGACTTAATGCAGCTCGTTACAGTTGACTCGATTTTATCTCGTTTGCATTGAAAGATTCAGGCTTATTGCATCGCTCTCGAGTCTTGCCTCTCTTGTTTTGCGGCCTGTAAAGGTTTGGTTTTTGAGAAAGACGCTTGTATTTGAGTTATTAATGCGCTAAAAATAAAACAACAACTAGCGTATAGTTCAACCATTTTATTGAAGCCAATTAGAATCATCGTAAGAGAGTCTCAACTAGTTTCCTTATCACAAAAATGTTAACAATATTTTTAATATGCTTAATACGCAATTCATTAGACAAACTCAATTACTTCGCAGGGTTCGCATTTTTATTTTTAATTAAAATGTGCCTAATTATTTACAAAACAACTTGCAAATATGTATATTATAATACCGGTTAAACGATAACTGAAGTATGTGTTCTTAACGTATTAAAAGAGAAAGATATTAGTATTTAGATTCCGTCCATTTTTACAGAGTTCATTGAAACCTGTCCAAAAACGCATCCCTGTTAATTACAAGTCGAAATAATGTCGTCTTATTTTATAAATACAATTAGTGCAGTTGTCACAGAGATTCGTCCATAAATTAAAAACAATTGTCAAGTAACGATGAGACAAATTTTTAGTTGATATATCTCATTTTACTTTCAAACTAGAATTAAGACCTTAAACTTTGTTCTTGCATGAAAAACTACATTTAAGTTGGCGTGTAACTTCATCCAAGTCCCAGTTCTGTGCAAAATTATAATTATAAACTCTAATTTAAATGTTGACATTAAAATATGGTTCTTGCGACAAACACTCCACTAAACAATTCTCACTTCTGCTAGGGTATTTCAAAACATTTCAATATTTCAATTCAGGACAAAGTTATATATATTTCTAATGTTTGACATGTGACCTTGACGTGTTATCTAGGGACCTGCCTAGTGTGTGACATTATGTTTCACTATGCTTGTAACTTCTTGCTGTTATTTCAAAAATCCATCAATACTGGAGAAGAAATATGCTCATGACAATAAACTGACTAATTGTGATGCTTTCAAAATGAAGTTATTAGCATCAATATTTAGATTTGATGGAACTATGCAAATGAAGTATTAAGCTATCATCATTATTGCAGTTTTATAAATAAGTGCAATCAGAGCGTGTATCTTATTTTTCCATTTATTTTACCAACTAAGTTTTTCATACTTTGCGTTTAACAAAATGTAGTACATAAACGGGTCGTAAACCAGGAAGTTTGAGTTCATCTGGAAGTAAATTATCCGTGAATATGTTTAACTTGTATTTGCATAAAACTAAAATCTAAAAGGTGAACGTGTTAATTTGCAGAGTGATTAGATTATTCTTTACGGAATAAAAGTACATTTACTTAGGTTCTAACCGTTTAACTTACGTATCATTACATTTACATAGGTTCAACGTACGTATCGTTACTTTGTGTTCATGTACTTTTTCCATTCCTATGCTATTTGTATCTTCGAGGTAAATAATGATTCAATTATATTTATTTGAATGTACTAATATTTCTCATGGACACAGATCGTTGAGGACTAGTATTACGTGTCGCAAGTTGCGCAAGTTGTAATAAGTACCAACTTATCCTGCTAGACTTAAACAGGTTAAGCGATCGTTTACAATGTAATGATCTTTTAATTTCATCCACCTTCGATGTTAGCAATTGATCATTAAGTGTAATGTGTTAATTAAAGTTAAAGAAAGAATTTCAGTTGAGATGTAAATAAACACAAATTTATGTAAGGTCCTTTGTCATTTTTACTACGGTAGCTTGTATACTTCCTTATATGTTGTGGACTAAACACCGCTACAATTGCTTCGTGGATTTCGCTTAAACTGAAGAGTAAGTAAGTTTTCCTCCTAATTAATAGATATGAAGACAAATGTGGTGTCAACAAACTTTTAACTTAAAATGATCGAAAGAAAAGAATTGTAATTGCAACAGATTGAGTAAACACATGGTCAGTTTCACAAGCATTGAGATTAAGAAATGAAATATGTGTGGAAGCAAGTCTTCTTAACTGACTCATGGCATTATCTGGTCCAAACAAGTGTCGTAGGAAATAATTGTCTTTTAAACATCTAGTTATAATTAGTTATAATTAGTTTAAGTTGATAGAAATATGCAATAACCAAAAAGACTTTTGATACTAAATTCGGAAATCTTTAGAGGCTAATCCTTTGTCAAGATTAACCAGTAAAATAATGTACATGATCATAGGATTTTTTTTTTAATTTATGACGTTCAAAGAAAGCCAATGTGATCTTGATCTCTGAGCTGTTGAACTCAACATCAATTTGCATCTTCATTTTTCTTCACACGAAGGCAGCATAGCAACATTGGATGATGATAAGACAACTGTAGATATAGTGCGGAAATTAAGTTCATGTTTCCAGCTAATGTGACATAATATTTCACCTGTAACCTGAAATTCTATAGGCATCTTAACCTCAACACAAGTTATCACTTAACCAATATGCATGATCGTAGGTCAAAGCGATGTCAAAATATTTTGTTGAAACTTATGTCTTTTTACAATCTGTTTAAACCTTAATCTTATACTGGTTGACCTCAACATCAATATGCGTGATTCTTTCTTACCAAGTAATTGCCACACATTCAAGCTCATGCGACCTTAACCTTGGACCTGTAGACCTTAATCCGAATGCGTTTTTGCATGAATATAAACATAAAAAACTCAATATGCCGTGCGGATACAAATTTAATGTGACATGTCCCTGTGGAATTGGCCTTCGAACGGTTGACCTCGCAATCTACAAGCGTCTTTATTTCTTAACAATAATCATCGTACTGATTCGCATGGTTGCATTTCAAAAGTTTGACCAGATATTGCGCGAAGACTAATGGTATATCGGCACACCGACAGAACTACCAAAAGACCGAACAAACGGCATATGAAAAGCAATATACTCCAGTTTATTTGAAGAGGGCATAAATAAAGATCCATTAAATTGCTATTCCAATAATATTAATGTTGTTATTTTTATGTTATTTTGGTATACAAATATAATGTTGCTACTTTAAGAAAGTCGAGTGCTGATCATGAAAATTATCTTAATATGTAACTGAATCCCTCTGTTATATTTTTCTGTATAAAAACTTCAAACAACAAAAAGTAACATTTGTGTGAATACGTAAAATACAAATATTCTGCTACTTTTAGCATCTGAAAATCGCTTCACGATTACATCATGTTTCTTTTTTTCGGATGGATTATCTCGAGTCAGGATCGGATTCATTCGGTTAACGTTAATTAGCATAATTTTGAGCGAACTTGCCTCTGTTTTTTTTATGTCCGCGCGTTATTAAACTACATAAAAAGCAACTTAAAAAATAATGGGAAAACCCCATTCTTTTCCTTTACGCGCTTACATTTAGTTTAGTATTGCATAAAATACACTTTCATTTTTGCACGCTCTGTTTTTATGGGTAACTTAATTCTACGAGGTTTACGTAGATTTTTTATCTTAAATATGTGTCCGTCGAATTTTAACCGCTTGTGTAAACCATCACCTGATATCCGAACGAACTGGATTGTTCTCAGTAGCTTTGATGACGTTCCATAACCATTTTAGAAATGATTTTTTGGCGAAAAACATATTGCTAAAGTGTTCGCAAAGTTTCACTACAACGCTTTGGTAGATTTGTTTGATGTTGAATAAACAAACTGGGGCGAGTTCAATTTAGTACCAAGAGGCATGCTTTGGTTACAATTTATCAGAGAACCAGCATACCTTGCTACATCGGACATCCAAACATCTTTGTTTTTCAGTTTCAGAGCAAAATTAAGTGGGTAAGCCATTGCTAAAAGTTATTAGAAAACTTCACGACGTCATTATTTTGTCAGCCCAAACTGGCCACTACATGGGGCTACTTGTTTCCCTTATTTGTTTATACTTAAACTATACTAGATCCGGAATAATGAAAGAAGATACTTAGAGATTTTACTATACACACATAAGGCAAACAAATGAGTTGCCAGTTTGGACCTTAGGTTAAGCTTTATACAAATTTAGACAACGATACTGTGCGATGCTATTAGGCAATATTAAACCTCTATGCCTTTCGGTTATTTGGAAAAATGATTATTTTAATGTTTTGTTTTTGTACATTTATGAAAAACAGTCAACTTCAACTTTGATGCACAATTAACAATACCACCATACGTTCTTACATGATAAATATTACAATTCTGCCTTGTTTTAGTAAGATTTGTAATTTTATTTTGCTATTTATGTCTATGTGACCTATTTAGTGTGAATACATTTGACCTCCAGAGCACGATTTTATTAAACTGCTTATGAAAAAGAACATCAGACCAGTTTGGTTTTTCTTTTTGAAGTCATTTTTTAACTTTGGTGAGCGACACAATCACTGATCAAAACAATTTTTTTAAATTACAAATGGTAATCTACCTATCATTCCCGTGACGTTTCGTTAAAATCTGCTCAGAGATTAAAAGGAAAAGTTGTTGGAATACACAATTACGCACGCACGGTTTAAGTTTCGACGGACGTCAGACATTCGGTACCCTCAAACTCCGCACTATGTAATCAGCAGTGCTTAACAGTATGCAACAGTTAGTGTTACATGATGAACAATTTCCTCAGTTTGCTTTCTCTAAATTTAGAAAAAGTGTTCACTGCGAAAAATATCGCAAAGTTAGTGATCTTACACAGCGACGTCGAAAATAAATTGTATGCCTTAGTACGGTTTATCATTCCCAAATTGGTGAATTCACTATAATATGATTTATTGTTTGTTTTCTTTTTCAAGTAAATGCGGAAATGCAAGGGCGGCAAAAAATCACATTGGTTCAGTCTCTTCTTATTTTGGTGAATGGTAAGGTCAAGTGTTAGAAGAAGTGAATTTACAATATATGTTATATATAATAATTATGGTTTACTTTATAAGACGTTTTAATTATAAGTGGATAACATATACGTTATGTCTTTACACAGTGACGTGCGGTTACGCAAATTGTGCACCCGGGTTCTTCTGGACATGGAATGGCACTTGTGAAAGGTGTCTAATGACTGGCTGTGAATGTACTAATCCCAATAACTGTCCGGAATGCTTAACTGGATATAATAGAGACATTTTTCTTTGCCGCCCATGTCCTTCTAACTGCGTGGCTTGTTTAAATTCAAGTATCTGCTCAAGATGTAAGCTGGGTTTCACAGGTAAAAGCTGTGAATTAGGAACCAACTGTTCTTGAACCAACTGCATATGCCAAGTACCAAACACGTGTGATGCTTGTGAAGACGGGTATTATAATGCAACAAGCAACTGCATGGGCAAATGCAATCCAAACTGCTCTACATGCACCGTGGGAACCATCTGCTCAACATGCAGACATGGTAGATATGGAGCGTCTTGTGAAATGCTGTGTGCTACAGGATGCGATCGTGGACTTTGTAATCAAACTGATGGAAAATGTAACTGCCGTTCAAACTTTAATGGATACAAATGCGACCAGTGTGTACCTGGTAGATACGGAGCGTCATGTGAAATGGTGTGTGCTTCAGGATGCGATGGTGGACTTTGTAATCAGACTGATGGAAAATGTAACTGCCGTTTAAACTTTAATGGATACAAATGCGACCTGTGTGTACCTGGAAAGTATGGCGAGTATTGCAATATAACGTGTTCGGCAGGATGCGACAAAACTGTATGTAACCGATCCGATGGTTCCTGTATTTGTTTTCCAAACTATACAGGAACCAAATGTTATCAATGTATAGAAAAATTTAATGGAGCCCGATGTGACCAATGTATATCCGGTAGATTTGGAACTTCTTGTGAGCACAATTGTTCACAAGGATGTGATGATTATACATGTGATCGCAATAATGGATCATGCATGTGTTCGCCGAACTTTAATGGACCAACATGTGCTCGATGTTTGGCAGGCAGGTATGGCGCTTTGTGTTACATACAATGTTCACAAGGATGCGATTATAATGGTTGTAATCGTGTTACCGGAACGTGCACATGCATGTATGATTATTCAGGACCAACCTGTGAGCAGTATAATAAAACTTACACGATAATGTGCAGCGCAAACTGTCAGGTATGCAATCAGACCAATGGCGGATGCTTGTCGTGTCGATCAATTGACAAGTTTGGTTTCATGTGTGATATTGAATGCAGCAAACATTGTCTCAACACGTCGTGTTCAATAAGTGGCGACTGCAACCTCGGATGTACTCTAAACTTCTACGGCAAGAAGTGCGAAACTCCGTGTCCAGAAAACTGTAATGACGTCGTGACAGGGTCACGGTGCTCGCAGGAAAACGGCGTTTGCAAGCATGGGGTAAGAGATGAAACGACATCGGAAACTTGTAAGTGTTCGTTAATTGTGCCATATTTTTAGGTCGGGCGTGTACATCACCATAATGTTTTCATTGTATTCGGGATTTTGATTTGTAAAGTGAATATCTGCACAATATGTACAGTGTTTTATATTAATTGGTTCATTGTGTTACTGGTACTTATAGTTTCAATTTATGCGTACACAAATTATGTACTTAAATAATACAGGAGGCAGAAACAACGGGGTTTTCAGGGGTTTACACACGGGCTTGACAGAATGCATCGTTAAGAACTTTATTTTTTCAAATATCTCAAGTTATTGAAAATACATTTGCAAAAATGTATGTGTGTAAAAGACAGTTTTTCTGGCAGTTTGTGCCGATATCTTAAGGTATAAGAATTAAACCTTGAATACTTCTGAAATCGGTGACAAAATTTCACGTTGCGTGAAACAACCGTGTACAATGAATGCAGTAAAAACGGAAATATTAACAAGAACACATGCTTATTAAAAAAAAGGAATTCTGATGTATTTCACATTGCAATAAGCAGCATAAAAATCTGACTTGTATGCACTTGTTGAAATAATAAAGAAAACTTGTTTAACAAAGTCTTTTTAAATGAAGCACCACTTACCGTCGTGTATAAATCCATTAAAGTTAAATGATGGAACCCTAAAATGTAACGTGATCCTGCACTCTGTAATATAGTGACATAAAATCATAAGCATTAAGAGTCGAGATATTCAAGATAATTTCATTTCATCTTAATATGCGGCAAGTTATCATAATTTTCCTATAATGATTTTGCAAACAGTATCTTATCATATAGCACGCGACTCCGGTGGTCAAACAGCAGGAATAGTTGGTGGAGTTGCAGCCATTGTTATTGTTGGATTGATTCTTACTGGAGTGCTGATTTACGTTCGCACAAGGTATTGTACTGTACAAGTTTTAAATGATTTTCATTAATTCTCTTTTATGTATACATACATTTAGTTATCAAAAAATGTTTAGTTTGACAAAACTATAACTTTTGGTGCATCCATACAAGCCATTATTAATATACTGGTTTATTTTTTTAGACGAAATAAACGGTTCCAATCTTCAGAATATGAAACAACTCAGATGAGTTCAAATCAAGCTTCGGATCTTCATTTATATGCTGGACTGAACGAACGCGGAAATGGTATTTTTAAATGGAATTTCCATTTCATTGTTAATACAATTCAAATGTATAGTAACATATAGTATACTATAAAAAGCTTTGTGGTAAAAACACTGCATATTGTTAATATTCAATTGTATTCTTTGATATTTTGTTGATTCAATAGAAGTTATTGTAGTCTATTTTACTTGTTTTCCTTCCTACCACAGTTATTACAACACGTCATTAGATGGTACCACAAGAAGTTTTTACAACAAAAACTGTGTACATCAGTAGATGGCATGACAAACAGCTCTGACTACCAACTGTGTACAAATAAACATTTAATAACGGTCAACACTATATCTTTGATATGCCTTCGTTATACCTATTCAGTAGTAAATATTAATTATCTTCTGCATTTATGACACGATTTATTTCATAGACTTAAATTAAATATTTTAAAATATTCAGTAAACTGTCGCCCGTTGCTGGGTCTCTTTTGCAACACGGCAAAATATTACAACGTCTTAAATGTTTTGGTGTGTACAGTTGGTTAGCGTGTGTATCCAGTTTCACATCTGTTCTTATTAAACATGCTCGTACATCTTAATTGAACATGTTTTCTTCTAAATGTATGTAGGAATGAAACATTAAAAGCGACTTTGATTTGAAGAGAGACCTGTTTCATTGTTTAAGTCAGCGTGTGTTGTGTGTTGCTTTTGTTTCGTTAACTGTAAATTATTATTATGTGTATGCCACATATTCTATTTAGCTCACTATAATGAAGAATTGTATTTATAAAATGAATCGCGTCTGATTATTTTAATGACAGTTGGTGTTGTATAAAAGAAAATAAGAATTAAAAAACAGCATCTGAACAATTAACTTTTCATAATGCATACATAAAGCATTACGGTAACCCTGAGTTAAAACTGTATATATGACGAATTCTTACAATACAAAGATTTAAACTACAGAGAAGTACTAACATCCTTGTTATGCAGAATAGTTTGGTTTGTACATTTAACATATTAACATGCATATTGGATTGTTTTATTTCAAGTTCATTATATGAAATAATGATAAATAAATATATATTTTTATTCAACTAATTATCGTGATCATCATTATAATAAATAATAATTATTTATAGTTATTGGATGTTCAAATATTGTTTACGCATTTTGGACATTATTCCTGTATTCCAAAAGCATTTCACAAAAACTCTCTTTTTTTAAATGGGTCGTTGACGCAAAACGGATACTCGAGCAATCGATTCAATGCCCAACTCGTAACATCTGAATCTGGTTAATGCAATATTGTAAGTCGACTGTTGTCTTGTAAGGTCGACACATGGTTATCAACGGGACTCACGGTTCTAAACAGTACAGATTACAATGACCCTCGACAAGGAACAAAGACACGCGACATGTAAAGATTTGAATGTCGTTCCGAAACGCTTGTATTTGTCAGAAGAGTTGCATAAAAACATAAGTATCATTACTCATTGCCTTATTTCCTTGTTTAATGTCGCGTGCTGTATCTTGACACAAATACTTTTACACTGCTTAAAATCGATGACTAAGCATAATCAAACGTATAAAAATTACCCATAAAAAAGCTTGAAAAAATCCCATGGGAAAAATCCGAGGCCAAAACGAAGATCCCGTGGAAATATGCAAAATCCCATGGGATCAACTTTGCGAATAAATTTCATAGTGACAAAAACTGATTTTGTAAGCCACAATAATCAATTATCAGCCAAAAATCTTACTTTTATCGCATACGATATCTTAAAGAAGCAAATCTTCAAGAAAAAGGTCACTTGAGTTTGCGAAATTTCTGTTTCGCAAAGTTTTTCCGGTGTCCGTTTTGTGCCAAGTTGAATATATATATAGTGGTTCGTTCTCAAGGCGACGCACTATATTCTACAGGACACAGGATATGTCACGCAAATGTTGTACAATCAAGCAATTATCGACCGTGGACCTAAAGCACATAAGCAGGACGTCCGACAATCATTATGACGAACGACAATCATCAACGACGCACAACAGAATAAAATGTCATGTTTCGTACTCAATGTCGTACTCGAACGATTTAGGTCGACAGTCGCCATATCCACATATTTGCGTTATAAAGTGTCGCGTGTTATTTTACAGTATCGTGCGAGCTCTGAATACCTTGTATGGTGCTTTGCGGATTAAGTTCGACAAATTGACGATTTCGGCGCGTTAGAATATCTGGCGACGTTGGCAATGTCGCGGCTTTTACTACGTTACATCTTTGAACAGATCACTTTTATATAGCTATTTTAATAGTTGTTTTGGCAAAAGTTATGCAGCTATATATTACTATAAATAAAACATAAAGAAAATCAAACGAAACTTAAAAGGAGCATTGTTTATGGTTTACAGAAGTAGAATACCATTATTAGATGGTATTAACCATTATTGTTGTGTATATCATAATATTTGTTGAAGAGTTGTGTGCTCTTGCATTAAGGTAATTGATTCAATAAATCAGCATAAAGCTTTTTTCCCTTGTCTGTTATGTATGTAAAGTATTGAACGATAAAAGTTTGTGATTAAGTTTACTTATACTCAAATATTGAACCTGTCTGAATTAAGCACTTGTGTGGGGTTTTATCGTCAATGACTGTTCTAAATTTAAACTATTTTCACCTCATCGATTAACAAACACAACTAAAACGTTTCCCGCTCATCTTGTTTTCAGCGCAATAGATGCATTTGACATAATGGACATTTGATATTATTCTATAGTATTGTATAAATAGACATAAAATAATGAAATAAAAATAAAATCAGACTTATATCGCGTTAAATCATTTCTATCATGTTCGCGTGCAAAAAGATGAAACCATACGTACCCCACGTGCTAAATAGTCCGATCGTCATGGATGAGTGATATTATCGTTAGCTTGCAGTTAATATAGTCAAATTATCACATGTACAATTTTAAATCAAAATCAACACTCAAAACTGAAAACTTTGCTACTTCTCCACTTCCCCAGAATTAAACTTCTTCTTTGGCACGATATTTGAATGCAAGCATTTATATTATACACGATTTAAGCGCAAACTGGGTCATGGGATGTTAAAACATTATATGCGTAGAAAACAGATTAAAAACGATTTAAACCAGTATTTAGGAAGATTTAATATTTATTCACGCATGTAAGAGCATGTGGGCGATATTTCTTTCGTTTGCAATTAAATGTAAACTAGCTATTCATTCCGTTTGTAAACTCCCACTTGGGCTCACAAGAGACAAATAAATTAAATGAATAAGTGTTAATGCATGGTGATTTCTTCATATATATGGCATCTAAATAAGCATGGTAAAGGAATTTATATTATAATATCTTAAGCATTTTAAAATGTTGCATAATAAAAAAATCGCATGCCTAACTTCACAACACATGCACATTTAAATGTTGTCCTTTGTAATTGCACGAGCACGTTTTCAGAAAATGTGTGTATAGGGTGAATGTTCAGTCCGGTGTTTCCCGTAAATTGTGTAGTGGTAGATAAAATAAAGACCTTACGAAAATATGATTTCGTTACATTTCGTTTAAACTTCGGCTGGTGACTTGAAATATGGTAGCTTTTATATCACGCTCTGGTAGATGTTACAAAATATCAACTTCAACTTGTAATAAATGATCAAGGAAGTTTTAAACGAAACGGACCGAAGAAAAATGCATTTGACGATACCTAGATGAATAAATTTGCAATTTTCAAAGGGTTTACAAGTGTTTAACAGTCTCAATATGTTCTCTTAAATTATCATGTGCTCTTATAATAAAATACAGTTAAGTTAAACGCTGAAAATAAATATTGAAAAAATCGGATATAATTGGACACTGTTGTCATTCTGGTCAGTTTGTAAACAGTTAAGGTAATCAATAATCTAATAAGTATTGTTTTACGGATATGATATATTAACGTTGATGTGATATACAAATTAAAAACACTACACGATTCTTAGCATAATGCTATATTATGTTTTTCCTTTGTTCTGTACTATCGATTTCGAAGAACTCCTGTATTTTTTTTCACTCAGATTTCTCAATATTACATGCCTGTCAATATCATGTTTGAAAACTCCGTACCACATTTCAAAATATTTAGTATAAGCTTTTTTATTTACTAATTCATATCTCAACAGTAAGACGCACTGCGGGATATATATTATTCTATATATATGTATATTGTATATAATCTTAATTTTTAAAGGTAAGTTTTAAACATTAAGCGTATTAGGATTTGTATGTATTAGGATCATTTAAATGTAGTTAATAAAATTCAAACAATGAAATATATTAATAATGTATATATATATATGTTATATCTCGCTCTTTCAGCTATCGTTGTGCTGTGTACACTTAGGTGGGAAACATTTTGCTATTTCGCCGTGACACGATTATCTAATTATCAAAAATCCCTTATGAAAGTTAAGTAACTAATATTATCAACGAGTAGTATTGCTTTAAAACTCTTTTCTAATAGTATTGAAATTATATATTAGTCATTTAACCCTATTATTAAGGTTGACTTGAATTAAAAAAAAACTATTAAACATACATGTTTGATGTGTGCCGATACAATATGCAAGTGCTATCAGTAGCATGCATAGACTCACTGGCACCACAGGAGGAAATCCCATTTTTTATGCTATAATAGAAACAAGCAGTGCAACTTCATTTGCCATAAAACTACACCATCTTTACTGTTAACGGTGTAACTCGAACAATTTTAACGAATCAACTACACACCGGTTCTGATGGCACTAGTCTTTATGTTCTGTGCATTTACTAAGTTGTTTTGTGTAAACTACATTTTGTCCTGTAGAAACATCATTTTGTTCTGAACATTTTTCATTATGCTATGTGAATTTGCAATATCGTTTTGTACTAACGACATTTTGTTAGGTGCATACATCATTTCGTTCTGTGCATTCGTTATTATGTTGTGTGCATTTACCAACCCGTTTAGTACTAACGACATTTGGTTAGGCGCATACATCATTTCGTTCTGTGCATTTGTCATTATGTTGTGTGCGTTTACTAATTCGTTCTGTATTAACGACATTTCATTTAGTGCATACATCATTTCGTTCTGTGCATTTGTCATTATGGTGTGTGCATTTGTCAGTCATTATGTTGTGTGCATTTGTCATTATGTTGTGTGCTTTTGTCATTATGTTGTGTGCATTTGTCATTATGTTGTGTGCGTTTGTCATTATGTTGTGTGCATTTGTCATTATGTTGTGTGATTTTGTCATTATGTTGTGTGCATTTGTCATTATGTTGTGTGCATTTGTCATTATGTTGTATGCATTTGTCATTATGTTGTGTGCATTTGTCATTATGCTGTGTGCATTTGTCATTAGGTTGTGTGCATTTGTGATTATGTTGTGTGCATTTGTCATTATGTTGTGTGCATTTGTCAATATTTTGTGTGCATTTGTCATTATGGTGTGATTATTTGTCATTATGTTATGTGCATTTGTCGTTATGTTATGTGCATTTATTAACTTGTTCTGTTCTAACGACAGTTCGTTCTGTGAATTTGTCATTTTGTTATGTGCATTTACTAAATCGTTCTGTACAAACGACATTATGTTTTGTGCATACATGTCATTATTTCCTTTTGTGCATTTTCCGGTGCAAAAAAATGGCGGAAAACTGTAACCACGTTGAGTATACTAAATAATCGTTTCATGTAGGGCTGTACTCTCTCAAAAAATATCATAGTTGACAGGAAGGCATGTTTTACACTTCAAACTATTGTGCGGGTTTTATCTTTCGGAGATAAGGGTAGGGCATAAATAGATGTTCACTTCTGAATCCCTGAAAAATGATAAACTTGAAGACTATAGTAAAGCATTGCACTGACAAAGGTTACATTCCACTAAGAAACGGCCAAAAAAATTGCAAAAACAGTCGATTTGGATTCGTGTCAAGTTCTTTCTTGGTTTAAACATGACATATCTTTTTTATTGCATAAATCAATTCCGCTTAAAATGCCCTTTAAGAAAAGGTATGGTTATGGGGGTCTCTATGTGCAAAATGTTGCATTTATTTTTGCATAAAGTTGTCGCTTTTACATTGAATTATTTAGGTAAACTATTTAGTATATTAAGACCTGGAAGGCGCTTTCGCAGCTGTTGGCCTTAGCGCGATTTTACCGAGATTGATAAGCGAAAAGATTGATTTTAATATAATGAAAGAAATGTCTGATCGTGAATTTAGTAGAATCGGAGTTGAGACCATTTGGGATCGCTTAAATCGACAAAATTAAAAAAAGTTGTGTCAGATTCGCATATTATCGTTTTTGTTATGATATTTTCGAGGAAATATTAATACTGACCATTTACCATGCTCTTAAATATCAATTAAATGCATCTTTTGACGATTTGAAAACCTGAAAATTTTAAATCGACGTGCGATGCGAAACGATTGAATAATTTGGAAAGTTCTGTTGTTGTAGTTATATTTTGGGAAACTACGAGGATTGCTTATATAGGTAAAAAAATACATCCGCTCTATGCATGAGCATGGATGGTCGAGTGGTCTAGGCCGGATACTTTTTACTCCAGGACTCCAGGGGTCAGTGGTACGAGCCCTGTTGAAGGTTACTTTTTTTCCTTTATTAAAATTGTATTCTTGTTTTTTTACTGGAGATTTTTGGGTCAAATGTTTAAATTTATCGATATAAAGCATTTAATGACATGTTCAATACATGCCAAAATCTGGTTGACGGCCCCTTTAAGGTTGCGACAAATAGCAACTAATGGTAGCGATACAGTTCATACAAGCCACAGTAGCACGCCAGAACGATCAGCAACAGGTAATTGTAATCAAGATAAATTTTACGAAGAAAATTTAAATTTGATCTTAAGAAGTAGTTTCTTTCAATAATTATAATATATGAAAGTTACATCCCTGGGTTGCGTCTAATACTGCCATAATTTGTTACATCGTTTTGTTCTAGTCATTATCAGGGCCGTAAAAATGCGGTGTGTACAATCTGAGACCGAAATGAACACGTTTATTGTGAATATATTTGTTGGAAATCACTTTAGTTTCATTTCTCGGCCAGTAACTGACAGATATATACATTACACTAAATTCACCTCATTCTGCATACAGCATTACGCCTCATTTCGCCAAATTAAGTAGAAATGTATACATTACTGTCTTTAGGTGTACACACCACATTTTTACGCCCCTGAGAATGACTAGAACAAGAGGATTTTGTACAATTACCTGTTACTGATGGTGCTGGCGTGCTACTGTGGCTTGTATGAACTGTATCACTACCATCAGGCGCTATTTTTCGCAACCTTAAGCGATCCCCAATGGTCTCCACTCCGATTCTACTAAATTCACGATCGGACATTTCTTTCGTTCGGCAGAATGACGCTTAGGCCAACAAATGCGAGAGTGCCTTCCAACGTGGTTACATTTTCCGCCATTTTTTCCGCACCGGTGTTATCTCTTTTATTGCTCAGTGTAATGTATCCGAACATGATAACGACGTTGGCACATAATGAAATGATGTATGTACAAAACATAATGCCGGTAATGACAAATTCACAGAAAGAACTGTCGTTAGTAGAGAACAAATTATTAAACGCACAAAACATATTGAAAAATAAACACAACATAATGACAAATGCACACAACATAAATGACAAACGCACACAACATAATGACAAATGCACACAACATGATGACAAATGCAAACAACATAATGACACATGCACACAACATAATAACAAATGCACACAACATAATGACACATGCACACAACATAATGACAAATGCACACATCATAACGACATATGCACACAACATTATGACAAATGTACACAACATAATGACAAATGCAAACAACATAATGACAAAAGCACATAACATAATGACAAATGCATACAACATAATGGCAAATGCACACAACATAATAACAAATGCATAAAACATAATGACAAATGCACAGAACATAATGACAAATTCACACAACATAATGACAAATGCACGCAACATAATGACAAATGCACACAACATAATGACAAATGCACACAACATAATGACAAATGCACACAACATAATGACAAATGCACACAACATAATTACAAATGCACAGAACATAATGACAATTGCATAAAACATAATGACAAATGCACACAACATAATGACAAATGCACACAACATAATGACAAATGCACACAACATAATGACAAATGCACACAACATAATTACAAATGCACACAACATAATGACAAATGCACACAACATAATGACAAATGCACATAGCATAATGACAAATGCACACAACTTAATGACAAATGCACACACCATAATGACAAATGCACACAACATAATGGCAAATGCACACAACATATTGACAGACAAATGTACACAACATAATTAGACATGCACAGAACGAAATAATGTATGCACTAAATGAAATGTCGTTAATACAGAATGAGTTAGAAAATGCACACATCATAATGACAAATGCACAGAACGAAATGATGTATGCACCTAACAAAATGTCGTAAATACAAAACGGATTGGTAAATGTACACAACATAATGACGAATGCACAGAACGAAATGATGTATGCACCAAACAAAATGTCGTTAGTACATAACGATATTGCAAATGCACATAACAAAATGAAAAATGTCCAGAACAAAATGATGTTTCTACAGGACAAAATGTAGTTTACACAAAACAACTTAGTAAATGCACAGAACATAAAGACCAGTGCCATCAGAAGGCAGCATTGGCGTTCCATACGATTGGGTATGGAATTTCTGATGCATTGTAAAATCGTATTGGCTAGTAGCCATACTTTTCGGACTACGGTCAATAATATTATAACAAGTAATATTGCGTCAGAAAGCTTAAAACAAGTGTGACAGTAGTCTTTCAAACTGAATCGGTCGATACCTTGGAGTGAAACCATAAACTATTTATATCAACGCACATTAAAATTGCATGTAACAAAATAAGGTCCATGAACATGGTGACAATGTCCTCATGTCCGGATAAGTTTTGATAAGCCTGTTAAATCCATTCCGCTTTGCGATGCCGCATTAAAGTAACCTTATTGTTACGGTATCAAGTGCATACGAAGAAAGTGTATTAATGTATAGGATATTTGTGTCTATGTTCTTGTAATTTGTTTAACTCTCTAATTGTTTCGATCCATTATGTAACTCGATTTTGATTGTCCACGCTGCTTAATTTCTACAGAAGTGCTTTATGGGACGAAAACGCTTATCTTCTGATAAGTCATGCGCATGTCTGAAGAACGTTTCGTCAAACTGGAAATAATGTTAAATGCATTTTAATCATATTTATTACAAAAAGTATCATTTTGTCAAGTAGTGGTCTATATATTTTAAGAATATGACATGTTTTACATGTTTATATTTCCGATCAAACTATAATACAACACACTTGTCAATTAAAACGTAGTGGTAACTTCAAATAGTATTGTTTCTGCAAGCACTAGTAGCTGAAAGGCGGCCCTTATATAAATAGGAATGATTGTTTCAATTGCACCAAGCTAACGTAATCAAATGATTAAGCTAATGGATTTATATAGAATGAGTAGCAGTATATAGCAAAATAAAGCAAAATACAGAAACTCTTGCGACTTTTAATTTAAGTCGTTAAATGCAGAGTTATCTGTGTTATTCGATCTTTCGGAGATTGCGAAATTAAAAATTAATCCATAGAATCTGTAAATATAACCTTATCAGATTGCACTTTTTGTATACGACTTCACCTTTAAATCATATTAATGTAATGCCAATACACATTTTACTACAGAAACTACCAATATCCAGCAATAAGGTGTATTTCATAAACAAGGAAGTTTAAACACCTGTGAGGCGTGAACGTCGACGATTGTACAATTGGTATTTAATAAAACTAGATGAAATACGAGTGTCAGTTGACTGAATACGTAAATTATGTGAAATTGAGTTTCAAACGTTTCTTGCCAAAACTTGTTGTTAAGGATCATGCTTTTAGCACATTTACATCGATCTATGTTGCGTTCATGTTTCAATTGTGCCTTTAAACTTAAATATAAAAAACGGATTACACATGCTAATTGTACATTCAAGTCAAGTATGTATATATCATTAAATTTTCGTTCCGTTGTTCATTTATAGTAGCACATACAATCGCCAAACAAGTCCATTTTGATAAACTCAAACAAGAAAAATTCATAATATATTATACAAATATAGTAATATGTGCACAATAACTATTTACAAAATAACCTGTTTTCTTTTTGAACCGATAAAAGTAAAGTCAGTCAAGTAAATACTTAAAGGTTTATATCGATTGTTATCTTATTTTTCTTTCAGATAAATCAACATGATTCGAAGCGGGCTATATATGTTATGTTTGATACCCATCTCATTTAAATGTAAGTTTGAGTAAATAATTATGTCTATAATACGTCTTTAAATGTATTTAAATAAATGTTGTGTATATTATATCAACGCAAACTAAGCAGTTGTAAGAGTGTGTTTTATTATCAAATGTTCTCTAATGATGTTTGTATTACAGTGATCATTCAAACAAGTGCATGTGCACCAGGCTTTTGGGGAAATCCTTGCCAACCATGTGGATATGAGGGATGTGCTTGCAGTAATTCATATAACTGTTATTATTGTCTGGACGGATATTACATGAAGGGTATATTTGTAGTCCCTGTCCCAGCAACTGCATAGGGTGTTCAAGTGCAACATCATGTCATACGTGTAAGCCGGAATACTCAGGTAATTTATGTGAAAATCTTATTATGTGTCCATCCAACAGCTGCATTTGTAAACATCCGACCACGTGCGATGAGTGTAAAATGGGTTACTATAACCCATCGGACAATTGCCGTTATCCATGCAATTCAAACTGCACTTCTTGTTATAATCAGACGACCTGTTCCACATGCCAACAGGGAATGTATGGTACATTATGTGAACAGTTATGTTCAGCAGGATGTAAAGGAGGTTCATGTAATACAACTGATGGGACATGTTATTGTCTTGCAAACTTTGCAGGAGCGAAATGTGACATGTGTGCACTAGGCAGGTATGGTGCATTCTGTGAATTGTCGTGTTCCCCAGGATGCATGAATAATGTGTGCCACAGAACAAACGGTTATTGTACATGTATGACAGATTTTACTGGAAATTCATGTAACCAATGTCTTGCTGGAAAATATGGACCACTATGTGATAATCTATGCTCTATAGGCTGCACCGAAGGTACGTGCTACAAAGATAATGGCACGTGCATTTGTATGGAAAGCTTTACTGGAAGTTATTGTGCTATTTGTGTTAATGGAAAATATGGATTAACATGTGAAAAAAATTGTGCGAATGGATGCATAAACAATACATGTAATAAAATCGAAGGATCGTGCGGTTGTTTGCCTAATTTTACTGGAGTCGTATGTGATCAATGTGTTAAGAACAAATATGGCCCAGAATGCGACAAAACATGTTCGCCTGGGTGCGATAGCACAGGCTGTTATCAGAACGATGGAAAGTGCTTCTTATGTACCTCAAAGCGTATGTTTGGTTTTCAATGCGATATTGAATGCAGCAAACATTGCCTGAACCAGTCCTGTCATATAAACGGAGACTGTGATTTAGGATGCGCTACCAACTTCTACGGAAAACGTTGTGATTATCCTTGTCCTGCAAACTGTGCCGTCAGTGGTATGGGTTCTGCTTGTTTGCAGATCAGCGGTGTGTGCTTGCTTGGATGCAAAGCTGGATACGAAGGAGATATTTGTGTACAGGGTTGGTAGACTTTCAAATGTAATGGTATGATTAAGGGATGTTATTAAAGAACGTTAATTTTCCAAACAAATGTATTGCAATACATGTAGTATACTATATATCTGAATGATTTATTACAGTCAAATGTGTATTGAGGGCAATTGAAGATGTCAGATCTCTGCCAAACTGCCGATGTTTCTGTAACTTACATTAAACATGTTTGAAACCATAAAATTGTATATCTTATTATTTTGTCTATTTTCAACATTTCCAAAACGAGCGCGTAAATCATTACAAATGGTATCAGATCAACAAAAGCATTTTTAAATTAATTTACCCTGTTGAGTGTTTTATTTATGTTCAAGTATTTTCATTTTAGTTTCGAAACAAGATGGGGCTGAATCAAATGGTAAAATTGCTGGAATAGTAGGTGGTGTTGCAGCCGGTGTGACAATTGTTATATCGTTAATTGGTGTTTGGATATTTGTTCGAACAAGGTAATTGTATTTTATCGTAATTTTTGTAAAGTTATATGCTCATACATGTTACATGTATAAGACAACTGCTGTTCAATCTTGGTCGTGCGTTACAGGCGCAACCGACGACATACATCTACGGATTATGAAACGACAAATGGTCGAGTAAACGAAGCAAATGAGCAGCACTTATACGACGGCCTCACCGAACGGACAAATGGTAACAGGAAAAACAAAATAATTTATTTTCCAAATACATCGACTTTGTTTAATTGTATTTGCAAGAAAAACACACGGAGTGTAAATTTGCATATATTTCAAAATTTAAATCTTATTTAAACAAAATTTAATACGAATTGCAGATGCATGTAATCGACGGTATGACAACAAACCAACAGATGCCATCGCCATGACAAGAAACGCTAGCAGTCATGATTACCAAAACTGTGCATAGAACGCCTGACAGTAACGATTCCATTAGTGCGAATAATTTGATTCTTGATACACTATAAAATTGACCCTCGTTATGAAATGTGTGTGTGTGATTTTCATAAGGGTAAAATAAACATGAGTTTGTTTCCACTTTTTCCGACCGATTTAAATTCTTTTGTGATATGTTTTTAGTATCAATCCCAATTAAGTTTACATTAATGTTTGCTGTATTCGATATTTAAGCTAAATTAACTTTTTCTTAAAAAATACATGTTGCAAATAGATTGATAGGATTTATGTCGTTTATCATCATTATAAAGGAGGGAAATTAAACTTGTATATAGCAAATATTGTTAACAAAAAGACCATTTTACCAACACACCTACCCAGTTTTTTGGAGATGTTTGGCGAGATAAACAACGTACATGTTGACCTTACGACACTCATTTGTGGCTAATACTAGAGATGATCTTTTATACTGGATAAATGAAAATTTTCACATTTAAATTTTATATTCTTAAACGTTTGATTTTTGTGAATGCAAGGTAATGACATTGTTCAGGTGTTACTTATAAATTATTTTATTCACAAAAACTATACCAACCATGAACATGGTGTAGGTAAATAATCCTCGATCATATTGAACATTCTTCTTTACATTTCATTTTTCCCCATACGTAGTACTTCAAGCTGTCCAACAATCGGCAAAAGAATAAGGAAATCCAACAGACAAATGAATTTTTCTTTACGGTCTAAAAAGATAAATGATTAATCAAAAGGTAATTTGTTACAGTTCTAGAAATATTCGTGTACTGACGTTGCCGCAGCTTTTATCGAAACTGTTGTGTCATTTAAGGGCTGAATTTACTATATGTGTTAATGAAATACGTTAAAATTTCACATGAATTAATATTTGTTACGTGATTACTTAAAATAAAAAAGATAAACATTGCTAATGGCAAATGTTTGAAATAGTTAAAATCTAGGTCGGTTTAAAATTTTAATTCAGAGATATCGGATCGCTTTAGAAATATCTAAAATTTTCTTTCTTAAAGGGACTTGTTCACATATGTTCGTGTTTTTATCACACTGTAATTTAAATAAATTTACAAACAACACTTCAATATGTTGAATAGTTTAAAAGAATTATTAAGGTTGTTTTTTTTCAACTCTTTCAAGTTTCCAAAGATTGAACGAGTCACTTTAAACGAACCAAAGTGTGTGTATAGTTGACAACGTAAAGCCCTCCCCTGTCGTTTTTAGGACATTCTGAATGACTTGGGGGTAAATTAAATATCAAATATGCTACATTTTATTTAATATTTATTAACCTCGTATGTAAACATACGTGTATTGAGCAAAACGAAACAAAAGACGCACTCTTTATTCTAATAACCATCATGGCTAGACTCTGGCTCTAATAGCCTTCATAGTTGGTGAAAAAATATGTTATTCCAAGTTAATGTCGATTCACAATTTCTTCTTCTTTTTTTTTTTTTTTTTTATTCAATATCATACATACAATGTAAACATGTATATGATCATACAACATAGTGATTGTACAAAGCAATAAAGTCCAAACATGTTATACAAGATATGCTAATATATATAAAAAAAATGAGAGAAAAGAAAAGAACAACAGAGGAATAGTTATGAAAAATGATGAGTTGTATAAAGTCGGAAGAAAAGCATACTGGACTTGAGTGTTTTGTTGTATATTCACAATGATCTTGTCAGATTGAAAAATAAAAAAAAATAAACAAAAACTATTTTAGAGAGATCAACTAACATTAGAGTGAAATGTATATAAGTGGACAAAACATTATGAGAATTTAATCCGATTCCATTTTTGTTCAAAGATTTGTACTGTGTCATTACTGAGGGCTATTTCTTTCTCAATCTGGATTTTTAGTTTAAGACTATTGACAAAACAATTAAAATTTGGTACTTGTTTTTTGTACTTCATGTTTAAGATAAAATATTTCATCAATATAATCATAAAATTCACAATATTATTACAGTCTATTGATTTCAATGAGGTAATTCCGAAACTTACATTTAAGAAAGATAGTTTAACGTTTAGTTGATGTTGTTCAAGAAAAGATATTAATTGATTCCAAATAGGCTGGATGTGTTTGCACTCCCAAAAAAGATGTTCTATAGTTTCAATGTTTTCACTTCAGAAGTCACACAGATTTGAGTTAGATAATTTGCATTTAAAGAGATATTTATTTGTAGCTATAATTCTATGGATGTATTTGTATTGAAAATTTCTCAGTGTGCTTTCAATAGTTGCTTTATATGGCATGGTAAATATGTGTTTCCAATTAAGTTCATTTTCTCAAAAAAGGACTTGCCATTTATTTTGGATTTTGGAGTTTTCTGTAGGGTTTTTAATGTGTAGTGTGTAAAATATTTTATTTGTTTTGTTTTTTCTTCCAAGTATGTTTTCTACAAATGTTGTTTGAGTACATGGTGTATTATTTGTATTGATTTCAGATTTAATATGTATAGGTATGCTTTTGATTAGTGTGAAGTATTTCAGAAAATTATTTGAAGGTATTTCGTATATGTAGCATATATTATCAAAAGAGTAGAAATCCTTAATTCTGTAGTCATATAATTGGTCGACATATTTAATGCTTCGTTCAAACCAGTCTTTATAGAAAAACGTCTTATTGTTTGAAGTTATGTCTTTATTGTTCCATAAAATTGTTTTACTGCTGGTGTGGGTTTCTAAGTTATGAGTGACATCACTACACGCTGATAGAACATCAGACAGAAGTATGTTTTCGTTGGCAATTTCATGTAAGATAGTATTGCTGATGTTACATTCAAAGAGTAAGGAGTCACCATATTTTTTTAGGATTTTCTGGTAGAATAATTTCCATTTACTCGTATTGGTATTATCTAGGTATCGTTTAACCCAGCTGCATTTGATTGCATTCAAGAATGAGTCAATGTTCGTTAATTGGATACCTCCATTTTCTACAGATTGAATTAACTGAGTTCTTTTTATTTTATCAGGCTTACCGTCCCATATGAAATTAAATATTGCTGATTTTATATCGTTAATAACATCATTTGGTGGATTTGGGAGAACTGTTAATACATATATTTATTTAGGAAGTGCAAACGTTTTCAATACTGTGTTTTTTCCGATTAGTGTAAGTTTACGATGATGCCATGATTTTAAGCAGTTTTTAAAATTCTGTAATTTAGGTAGTATGTTTTTAAGATCTGTATCCTTTTCATTATTTGTGAATGTAATTCCTAACGTTGTGGCTTCATCGGATGTCCAATTAAATTTCATTTCTTTTTTATATTGAACATTACTTTGTTTTAATTTACCTACTCGTAGCACAGTACATTTACTATTGTTTAGTTTAAGACCCGATGTCATTCCGTAAAGGGTTAGCGACTCTATTAGGTTATGGAAAGAATCGTAATTGTTATTTAAAAAATAAGTTGCATCGTCAGCAAATAGGGATTGTTTGATTTGTTCGTCAGGTTCTAGTGATATGCCTTTTATGTGTTTATTTGATTGGATGTGATGTGATAGGTACTCGATGCAAATAATAAATAGTGATGATGAGAGTGGACATCCTTGTCGAACCCCTCGTTCGATATTAAAACTGTTTGAAAAGAAGCCATTGTTAATGATTATACTGTTAATATCGGTATTGAATAATTTGACCCATTGAATGAGACTTTCACCAAAGTTCATATTTTCTAAGCAAGAGAACATAAATGAGTGATCAAGCGAATCGAAGGCCTTTTCAAAGTCTGCATAGAATATTAGACCAGGATTATTTGAATTGTTTAAATAGTTTAAGCATTCTTGGATAAGACGAACGTTTTCACCAATGTAACGTCCTTTTATGAAACCAGATTGAGAATTTGAAATGATTGATGGTAATATTTTTTTTATTCTGTTTGCTATACTTTTAGTTGCAATTTTATAATCATTGTTTAGTAAACTTATCGGGCGCCAGTTTGATAAGGATTCTAAGTTTTTTCCCGGTTTTGGAATAAGTGATATAATACCTTGTTTTTGTAGCGTAGTTAAGTTTTCGTTGTTAAATGAATAGTTAAGTGACTTAATTAGATGTGTTTTTATATCATTCCAGAATATTTTATAAAATTCGATTGTGATGCCATCAGATCTTGGGCTTTTGTTATTTTGCATTTCTTTTAGGGCTAATCCACATTCATATTCATTAAGCAATCCGTCGCACAGTTGTTTTTCCTCCTGGTTTAAAGCGTGATGTGTATTTTTAAAAAGGAGTGTTATTTTCAACATTTTTTCGTTTATAGAGGGTTTCGAAAAATAATCGTTGTTCTTCTAGTATTTGAGTTCTGTTTGTTATATCTTTGCCATTGACTACTAATTTGTGTACAGTTTTTTGTTCACTTCTACGTTTTTCAATGTTTGCGAAATAATTGTATTTTTTTCATTGTGTTCAACATGCTGTGCACGCGTTCTTAGTATTATTCCATTAAGATGTGTATGATAGATCCCATCTAATATTTGTTTTTTTAATGTTATTTCATTTTCAATGTCGGTGGTATCATTTGTGTTTGTTTGATGCAATTGTTTTTCAAGTGTTTCAATGGTTTTGATGGTTTCAGTTTCAAGTTTGTGTGTTTCTTTTTGTTTAAATGATGTGTATCTAATTGTTGTGTAACGTATATTTCCTTTAATTACTTCCCATAAGGTGTTTGGGTTTGCATCTTTATTATTTTGAACTTTATTTAATATTTCCTGTTTTATTTGTGTTTGATATTGTGTATCTAATAAGATGCTGTTGTTAATTTTAAAGTATCCTGGGCCTCTTTCAGGTTGTATATTGTGCAGTTTAAGTTCAACTAGAGAGTGGTCAGTCATAAATCCTGGTTTTATGTTACATGTGTCAATAATGTTGCAAAGAGATTCAGATATTAAAAAATAGTCTAATCTACAAAATATTGTTGGTTTTGTGTTTGAGTGCCAGGTGAATTTGCTTTCGTTTGGGTATACTGTACGCCATATATCTATCATATTGTAGTTTTCAATTATGTTATTTAAAATGTTTCTATTTTTTGTATGAGTATAAAGGTTTCCATTCTTTTTATCTATTAATGGGTTCAGGACAGTATTGAAATCACCACCGATTATGATATTTTTATCTTGGTTATTAATTATAAAGGATTGTAATGTTTCGTAAAAAGTGGAATCGTCTATGTTAGGGCCGTAGACGTAGATAAATGTTATTTGTGTTTCGTGTATTTTGATATCTATACTTGCTTGTTTGCCAATTATTATTTCGTTAAAGTTATCGACTGTGATCCCTATATTATTTTTTATCAGAAAGGCAATGCCTTGTTTATTAGTATATTGTCCACTGCGATATATGTCTCCGTCCCATTCATCTTTTAAGTTTTGTGCTAAAGTATGTGTCAAGTGACTTTCTTGTAATAGGCATATACTATAAATTTTTTCGTCTAACCATTTGAAGATTTTTATGCGTTTGTCTTTATTGTTTAGCCCTTTTGCATTCAAAGTACATAATTTAATCATTTAAAGAGGTGTATGGAGATGTACATGATAGGTTGTGTGTCCAGTTGGTTTCTATTTTAAGACATAAGATGTGTATACATACAAAGAAAAAGTAGAAAACAAAAATTAGGGATTCAAAAAACAGAAATTTCCATAGAAATGAAGAAGTAAAAAGAAATATCACAATAGTGAGAAGAAAAAACAAAAAGGGAGATAAACACATAGCTCCTGCTTTATATATGTTAGAAAATTGTTGGAAAGGTAGTCTTATTTCAGGTAGATACAGAGAGGTGAGTTCGAGTGATGGTAAATAATAAGTGTATATCGTAAATAAAGATATGTGCAATCAAATTTACAAAGAAAAAAACACAACAACAACACAAACAACAAGCTATACAAAAAGGCAATTAAACACTACTTGCACAGGTATATATGATATGTACATAGTTTACAATAGTAACATGGTTACATTGTTAATTTGTTTTTTGTTTTTTTTGTTCAAGGTGGGTATTCTTAAAAAGAAAGGTTGCGTACTTAAAACAATTTTTTGAATTAGATTCGTCTGCCCATACAAATATGGCAGCTACATTAAATGTATATTTTGTTTTCTTAAGATAACTATAAAACAGTATTTAATATCAGTATAACTGCTCTGTCTTGCTGGCTATTCAAAATATACTATATCATTTAATAAGGTGATGTCCAAAAGCGTTAAAAAGTATTCAACTGCAAATACTGTACATATATAGACATAGAGATATGTAGACATATGCTCATTACAAATGTAGCAGTAGAACTAATTGTATATTTGATGTTCCTAAGATACGTATATAATAACATTTAATATGAATATAACTGCTCTGTCTTGCTTGCTAGTTAGATATACTTTATAATTTAACTAGGCGATTTTAAAAAGTGTTAAATAGTATAAAGAGGCAAATACCGTACATGTATAGACATAGGCATAAACGCCAAATTTTACATGCATTTTTGTATGAGCTGCTGTTAGTATTATACAACATATACAGTTCTGCTTACACATTTCCTACTTTGCACACGAACAATAGAAATGACATTAATTGCAATAAATAACATTTAAATTCCCATAGCAATCAACCGAATTAAACACTTAAAAATATTTTACAGAGTTGATCTATCAATTAATTACAATTTTGCTTTTTGTATAATAATTATATAATTATTTTTACAATCATATGCATTCTTATTTGTAACTGTCTAACATAGTATGCTTTTATACATTAATAATAATTCATATGTGTTGTAATCTATGTTCATTATTTACGGTATTGTCAACAACAAATTTTTATTTTTTTTATTTTTTTAGATGGTTTTTGTGCTTTTGTTTTTTGAAGGTTGATAAAAGTTGCTTATTTAACACGTAAGGCATATCTAAGTATGTGATTATACAGAGCGATCAATAGCCTTCCAAAAGAAGCCGAATTATATGAATTCGTTCGCAATTATTCAATTTACCAGCAATGTCACTTGATATCAGAGTAAAGAGTTTAATCAGTTCATCTTTTCGATTTAATATCACGTGTTAGAGAAAAAAACTCTATTATGATAAAAGCAATGTAAATAGAGTGACACATATTTGCTTCCCTTTCATTTTAGATTTAATTATTTATGAGTCCAGTGTGCGTCTTTGCATGTACTGTTAATTTTTTTAACAGTTTAAACACAAGAGTTGTCCTTATATTGTATAAGGACTCCTGTCAAGGATAGTGGTAACACATGATTTATTGGATTTATCTCTTACCTTCGAAATCAAAAAGGGCAAGAGATAAATACATGTACATCGTTTTTGATTATTTGATTGCATTACACAAATGTAAATACGTATTTATTTACAATACATTTGGTCCAAAATTTTAATACTCTTTAGGTACACCTTGTTTATAATAGTACATATATATAGGTAATACATGGTGCACAGATGTAACACAATCAATGGTGTGTTAATTTAAGAATGTTGTCAAACATATGCACCGATATATAACATGCATTTAATTTGCTTGCTTTGTATTGTGTGTCACATGCTTACGTAAATTGTTAATACACTGTATTGTATTGTGCATTTGATTGTCATGGTGTGTCTGAATAGCCACTAATCCCTTGAATAACCACTAATCCTTCGTCTTCATTGCACCTTGATAATGGACAGCAGTTAATAATAGTATACTTCCCAAAGTAGAAACGTTTGTAAATGTTATGTCTATGACCATGGTAGACTAAGCCAATAATTATACTCCTTATAAAGGACCCTGTGGATGCTTCCGTTCCGGTTTTTGTAGAAAAGTTTTCCGCTTCTACTCCATACTGATTCTACATTGTCTTTTTTCTTCAAGCGGATTGAGTTGAAAACTGTTTGGTTCAACTGTGATAGGTGTTCGCTTGCATAAATTTTAACTTGTTTGAGTTGCTTGCTCATTTTTAGGATTTGTCTTTTCTTGGATCTAGAAATGAATTTTATAACAGCTGGTCTGCTTTTGCTATTTTCAAATCTTCCAAGCCTATGCCCGTAATCGATTTCAGATTCACCAAGTTCAATTCCAGTGTTCTTTTTGATGGTTTCTACTACTAATTTAATGGTTACGTCTGGTGTTTCTGCTTTATCCCTATCAGGAAGGCCATGAAAAACTACATTGTTAATTCGACTGTATTGTTCAAGGTCATTGAGATTTTCTTTGGTTGACTCTTTTTCTTTTGTTAATTCCAACAGGATCTGTTTCTTTTCTTCCTTTTCAAAATCAAGTTCTTTCTGAAGATAATCTATATCCTTCTTAAGATTATCATTTCCTGTTTCTTTTTGAAAAGTTTATGTTCAAGCAGTTCGATTCTGTGCAGTAGGCTATTTTTCATTTTTCCTACAATTGTTTCTATCATATTTTCTAGAGAGCTGTCATCTTTTAGCATCACTTTGGACAGCTTGACATTTATTTCTCTCAATTGTTTTGAAATATCAACAATGCTCATGTTTTCTGTATCTTTGGTTCCTTCTGCTTTCTGTTTTTCGTGTTTTGCCTTTTTCTTTGCTTGCTTTTTGCTTTCAGCTTTTGATTCGCTTATACTAAGTTCATGTTCGCTAACACTGCTTATGTATTTGCGTTTGGTTTTGTCTTGACTATCACAATCTTGGTTACTATCAGATAGTTCTGACTTTTCTAAGTCAATTTCTCCTGGCTCAATTGACTGAGTTGACTGTGTTGCCATATCTTTTTTGAATAGTATATAAACAATGTTTCAAATTTTTAAACAAGGCTCTGTTTTCTTCATTTATTACAAGTTATTTATGTTCATACCTTGTGTGTCACCATCCAGTATCCATTAAACAATGTCACTCATTTATTATCACCAACTTTCCAACACTAAGATTAATAAATCCTATTGCATTTTTATATTTTCAAGTCCAAAGAAAAAAAACCACTTGCTCACACAAGGGAGATAACTCATCACATTCACAATTTCATTAAACCAATTTTGTTATTTTCTAATGCAAGCACCGTGAAGGGAAGAGGTTAAGCTCAATATGATACATATTATGAGCATATAGTTATTTCAGAATGATCAACCAACAAAAAAGATAATGTTTAAAAGATAAGTCACTGTGTATTATTTGTTTCATACAAAATGTTAAAGCTTAAGTAAATAAGGTTGTTTTTCTTTATTTGGACATGCAATGGTGATTCATATATGTTCATATAGAGTAGATTTTATTTTTGGTAAAATCGGGAAGAAGGAAGATAAAATGTTGCCGCGTGCATGAGCGATGAATCCTCTTGATGCTAAAATTTCGTGCAAAAACACAATCTTCCTTGATAAATAAAACTAACAATACAGTGAGGTAAATGACATTTGTGTACGTAACAATCGAAGAAAGTGTTGAAGCGTGTAACCATACCATTCTTAACACAATTGAAAGTTTGCACGCCAAACACAAATTTTGCAACCTATAATGATAAACCTATTTTGACAAAAACGCAATGAACGCGCTGCGTGAATATGAAAGTGATCAGTTCATTCATGACGTGTTATGACACGTGTAGCATTTGTATAAACTCAACATTGTGCAATCTATCAGGGTAAAGCTGTTTTGACAAAAAAGGCAATGAACGCGCTGCGTGAATATGAAAATGATCAGTTCATTCATGACGTGTTTTGATAAGAGTAACAATTGTATAAAGACTTGGCTTACGTTTGGAGTGTGGTTTTATGCTAGTAAGCTTCGACTGAAAATATTTATAAAAAGGACCCAATCTTTTTACACTTAATGCTGGAAATTAATATAACTTTTCCATAAAATGGACGTTGAATACTTCTAGCACGGACATTCACAGCAATTGCTACAATATGCAAATAAAGCATGTTCTTTCTGTTGCATAAAACGCTAGTTAATTTTCAGGCAATCCACCAGCAATTTATATGCTTGCAATTTTACAGATGTGTTCATATGTCGATGACTCTTAAACTCTATTAATCTATGTATATCGATTATTTCTTGTTTCACTTTAGAATTTGTTCGACAGCAATACTTTATGCTTGCATAATTAAAGAACCTGGAAGCAAATGATATATGTTCTACAAATATATGCAATTGTTAACGCACTTTGGAATTTTTAAATGTTTAATATTTGTCAGTCAACTGGAGTTATGTGCTTTATGAATGAGTGAGGCAGACAAGCGAAGTAGAGAAGCAATCTAGGAGAGATGGGTGAACAAATAAATACAAGTATATTTATGTATTATTTGCCACATGTGGATTTATTTTCATCACGCCTTTGTTTTAATTCTGTTTTTGTATCGACATTACAATATTTAAGGCAATTTTAAGCACAACTAACATATACAACTGGTATCACGTGTTACAATAAAAACGTATTTTTGCTCGAGTTATAAAATGTGTAAAAAATATATGATAAAGCATGCGGACTTGTGCATCTGGGATTATGGTCCATTTATATTTCGACTTTAAATTTGTGGAATTTTGAGAAAAAACATTGCATTTGGTAACATCTGTGTCATACATACACACGTGTAGCTTTGTATTGGTTCTTATTTGGAATAAGTATAATAATAAAAAGTGTACTCACTCTTTTTAATACTACAAACTCGTTCTCTGTATAGCGAGTTAAATGCGTTACACACCAACTATTAAAACATTGAGAATTGTTGTTTCAGAGGATGTTTTCAAGTTATGTTGCTATTTAAGTCTATATAACGTATTTGACCCAAAATAAACCATGTCAAGCATAAACAGTCTGCACTCGAACAAGTGCTGTTAAAATATTATACATTTAATAATGTAGTATATGTCTTTTGATTAAACATATCATTTGGTAAATACTTTGAGTCCTTACATGTAGTTGCTTCAGTTGTTATTTATTATTATGTTTTAGCTTGTACATGTCGCAAGATCGCCAATGTTCAAAGTTCCTTTTCTTTTTATAGCTAAATATTAACAAAATCAGGCATGGATATTGTCATAAAAATATTTTAGATAAGAGGGCTTTCGACTACGGAAATCATATGCGATATTTAAACGGTCGAGATTGATTTACACCTTTCTAATAGCAAATTTCTGATAAGATGGTTAAAATAATCAAAAAATATTATTAGCATGGCCAGTAAATATAAATGCATTGCGTATTTTGTAAATTGCCATTGTTCTTTTTGTTATTGTGTCTATGGATTGTAGCATTCAATCTGATTGATTGATTTGATTTGATAAATTAGTTTCATTTGAAAAGTTGAAAGGATAGTGCATATTTCTCTTTTGCTATAATATACATTAAAAGAGCTGTTATGCGGTTGGTGGTCATAGTGATTGTGCAGTCTGTGACAGTCTACCAGCTAAAAAGATTCGTGTAAGCAACCGTTTTTGCAATAGTTGCTTATATATGTCATACATGATATCATGTGATATAACATTATACATTAATTACCGGTTCCGGTTGTGGAAAGACACAAAAATGAAGATGGAATAAAAAAGGAATAAAACTTAGTTATCGGTGTGAAAAACTGTACATTGTATGGATATATACTGTGTATTGACTTAAGGCAAACAGCAAGTACAATACTTTTTGAAATATAGAACAGAAAATATATGATAAATAAATAAATAAAATTGTATTCAAGAGGGGCATTGGATCAACTTGGAATTTATTTTTACTCTTCAGCGAAAACCAGTTTCCGCCAACGTCCTAGTTGACTGTCACTTATTCACGCATGACCAACCGGATGTGCGTCCAATCAACAAATGAATTGAAGAATAGCTAATTGACTTATTAAGAATACATTTATGTAGAGGAGTGCGACGTAATAAAAGTGATTGTATAATATTCATATGTTCAGCGTAGCTTGGAATCGTCTTTTTTCAGTCAAAAAATGTTTCACATACATCGTGACCAAATAAAATTATATCCAACCGAACCGCTCTAAATCGTCATGCATTAAAAAGTGACTAGACAAGTGCAAGAACGATTGCTACAAAGTAAACCTTTAACAAACATATGCTTTGGTCGATACGTTCCAATGACACCGCTGGTTCCACCTGCAAACCTGGTATGCTCTTAAGGATGCAATGGTGAATCATGTACTAAAGAAGACGGAGCATGTACATGTGATGGAAATTGTACTTGAGACGCATATGATTTTTTTTTATACAATATAAGACATATAATGTATACATGTATATAATAATAAAAACAAAGTGATACTATGTAGCAGCAATAATGCTCAAACAGGTTACACAATATATGCTAATATATATTTTTTGTCCTTGTGGTTTCCTTTTTATTTAAAAAAAACAATATATATTTTTGGTCTTTAGATTTTTGTGATTGGTGTTTTAAAAAACAGAAAAACAACAGAATGGTTATGAATAATGATGAGTTGCATAAAGTGGGTAGAAAGAATACTGGACTTATCTATTAAAGTTTAATGTTTTTCCATTTTTGTTCAAATAAATGAAGTGTATCATATTTTTTCAAATGCAGTAGAATGCAGTAAGAATTGGCGCAACCATTCTTAACTATTAATGGCGACTGCAAACTGATATGTGCTTCAAACTGCTACGGTTAGAAGTGCGATGTCAAGTGTCCAGACAATTCTGCTGATGTCCGGAAGGGCTCATTGTATTCATGAGAACGGCATTTGCAATAATGGTATAAGGGTTCGGACGACAACATTATCTTGTAGACCGTATTAGTAGAAGTTAACAAAATCAATTTTGTGGGACCGGCTTTAACGACATGACAATCACTGAAATGGTGAAAATCATGATTGCATCTACATAATAATTATAGTTTACATGTACTTATTCAGTTGTATTGATTGTATTACTGATACGATGTGTATAAATTGTAATTGATTGTACAAAATTATTGCAGACATTTTTAGTTACAGTCGACATGCATTAACAGAGCAGCTGTTGTTTTTGTATGATCTGTTCTGGTTGCAGTCCTGGCGTACACCCGAATGACGTTGGGGTATCGCGTTCAAGTCAAATTGTCTATCGCGTAAAAGAAAAAAAAAACTATTCCTCAATATTGTGTTATATATGTCAATTTCAATTCTATGAACAAGACACGCATTATTCAACGCGAAACAATAAATTAAAACAATGTGAAGCAATGTTATTTTATGACTACCCTAAATTTATTTGTGTGTATTTGATCTAATGTTCCTCATTATCATTACGATACAATCTTTGAAACGTTAAATCGGGTTAATGTTGCTACATATTTAATGAATAGTCTTACCACCATCGTAGGCTTTGACATGTTAAGAAAAACAACAGTTTAATAACATTCAATACAATGTAGATACCATGAAAAATGTTTCATACATATAGTTTTGGATTTTGTCTCCATCCAGTCCACAGCTACATATGTAGAACCATATAGGTGGCTATCCGGGGGCCGTTTCTTAGAACAACGTACGTTCAATAATTATACGTAAGTGCAAAACTTAAGCTAGTAGCGTTTCTATAAACTTCGTAAAGTTACGTTTACCGTAAGTTTGCACGTAAAGTAACGGTTGCTCAAAGGCTCGCGTAACTCAGTTATTTTACGTAAATATGGCGGCGCATGCACCGATATTTCGTAGAACCGCACGTTTGCCTCGAATTAATAGGGAATTAAAAGTGCCAATAAATATTTTAGCCAACGAAATCTACGAACGCAACATCATTTTAGTTAATTTAAACATTTTATCTATATTTAGATCTATCTAAATGGCAGGTCATGGGAAGATACTGTAACGGAAATCCTGCGTTGATTGTGCAGGAGCTTTTGTGTACGATTGTGGATTGGAGTTTTGCTAAAAGATGAATTTGTAATTCGTAATATGAATCGATTGTTGTTATGATTAGTTCGATTTTCCTTTTGACAATTCATTCAACTTTCGTTTTGAACAAGGCGTTATCCATCACAAGACATCAAGTTGAACGCAACGAATGTGACGTTTGCTGAGTGATAGAATTGATTCATCGTAAACATGGGTAAAAGTTTACTTTTTATGTAAAGAAAAATGTATTAGTATGTGTAATCTACGTGTTTGTTGAAACTTGAAACTTGAAACTTGCTAATTTGATGAAACGACTATATATATAATTATATTCAATGGCGTTGTAAAAATCATATAAATATACATTCAATTGATAAAAATAAGAGTGATTGATACTTTTATGCAGCATTAATTTAAGGATAAATATTTCAAAAATGTGTGATATAAATAAAAATGCTCTAAGAAACTTAAGCAATAAAACAATACAGGCTTCGATATTAAAACACAGGAAAAATAAAATATTATGTAATAAATTGATATCTAGGGTTAAGATAATAATTAAAATGATATTATGAGCAAAGTTTTGGCAACATAAAGATACTGTTTTTCAGTAACTGAAAGGATACGCGAAAGGATATTTCTGCACTCTGGCTGTTGGATCCCACAGCTACCGGTCGCCTGTCACCCTTACGGACACTTCTTTTGTGTTTTAAACGTATTTGAACTATTTTGACTACAAGTCACAAATAGACTGACCAAGTGTGAATACAAGACACAACTTGAAGGTTGAAATTTCAGTGTGACTATAAGACACAATTAGAGGGGCTAAGCGTGACTAAAAGACCGCTGGATGATGGCATTCAATCATTGAGCAAAGAAGCCCTAATGATTTTTGGTTACCGGTCACTTGCACAATAAATATCCTTTTCGAGCAAAGAAGCCCGCACAATTCTTTAATTTCTTAGTCCTCTGAGTCATGGTTGTTGGACAAATAAGCCCATACAACCTCGATTTGTTTTAAAATAACAGATTTTCAAATTAAAATAGGTTGTAAAAGTCTCTGAAGAGAAATGTTTATAAATTCCTTTTGAAAATGTCTATTGAGACAGAAGTCCCAATGCTTGATGGTAGGTCATTCCACAGTTTCGGACCAACAACTCCGAAACTCTTGTCCATGAAAGTTTTTCTCTTTGTGCGTTTCACATCATAACATCCGTCATACGAGACGGTAAATCGTAGGTTACGTATTGGTACTTTTTTTTAAGTTTTGTAAGGTATTTTGGCGCGTGACCAACAGAACAATTATAAATGAAGTTCAGTAATTTGAATGATATCTTAGCCTTTACTGGTAGCCAGTGTAGTTCATACAAGGCATTTTTTAACTGTCATATTTCTGTCGGCCGAGTACCAATTTGGCACACATGTTTTGGATACGTTGCATTTTGTTTATTTCGCATTGAGCTGTTCCATACAAGATGAGATTACAATAATCCAGTTGGGATATTACCAAAGATAAAACGAGTATTTCTGTTTCTTCTTTTGTTAAGTATTTCCTTATGTTTTTGATTTTAAGGTAGTTGTACATGGCTGTACGGCACTTAATTTTGATGTGTTCTTCAAAATTAAGTGTTTCGTCTAAATATGCAACCAAATACCGTATGCATTTTTCTGCTTTAACAGTGTCACCAGCAATATCTTTTTCTTTACATTGACATTTATTTAATTGAGGTCTACTACCGAACATGATGAATTCCGTTTTTAAGGCCTTCATTTTCAGTTTATTCTCGTTCATCCAGTTGTTAATAACGAGTGCACAACTTTCAAGTTCTTGAATGGCAGTTCTTTCAACAGAAGAAGATGTAGGTTTAAATCGCCTGTTTGCGGTGTGGTCGTCTGCAAAACCGTACACTATGATGGATGGAGAAACGACATCAAACAGTGTTCCAGCGTACGTCAGGTAGAGCCATGGACCAAGACAACTACTCTGGGGGACACTACACTCCAAAGAACGTGCCGCCGATAAAGCTGAATTAACACTTATGCGACAGCTTCTTGGACGAAGATACGAGTATATCCAGTGTAGTGCCGTGCCACATGCAACGTATTGTTTTTTCAACACGTCTAGTAGAATGTCATGATCGACTGCTCAAATCAATGGCGATAAGTGCTGTAACCTCTTGTTCCTCCATACCTTCGAGTATTTCATTGACTAGTCTAAGTAACTCAGATTCACAAGAACGGAATTGTCTGTAGGCTGACTGATTTTTTGGAAGGAGATTGTTTTCATTTACGTGTATATTGAGTCTAAACAGGGCAGCCTTTTCAATCACTTTCGATAGAAATGATAAGTTGCTCACTGGTCTATAGTTGGCATAACTCTGTTCTAGTCCAATTTTCTAAAGAAGTGGTCTTACTATTGCCTGTTTAAATTTTGAATGAAAAACTCCTTGACTCAGAGTGAAATTTACCAATTTTGTCATGAACGGTAGTAACTCGTTTAAAAGTGATGTTAGTACTCTTGTTGGCAATGCATCTAGTTCGCATGATTTTGTTCGAAGATGATTAATGATCTTTTTCACTTCATCTTGGGTTAACTCCTCGAACATACCGAAACGTGGTACTTCCTTGTGATCGGGTGTGAATTTTTCGAAACTTGCAAGGGCATCTCGAATTTTGTTAATTTTATCCAGGAAGTGATCGGCAAAATTTTCAGCTATCGCGATGTCGCTTTCACCTTCCGGCATAGGGTTATCAGTATTTTTTCCTGTTAATTCTGATACAAACTTAAAGAGTGTTTTAGAATCTCCGTGTAAATAAATTACTTTTTGACTAAGCATTCGTTGCTTCTCTGCATTCAACTCGAAAGTGTATTTATTTCTGGCATTTTTGAAAAGTTGATATTGGTCTGGTTGTTTGTATTTTCTCCACATGCGTTCCAGTTTGCGTGTTTTGCGTTTTAGTTCAAGAATGTTTTCATTAAACCATGGTTTTGGTGCACGACACATTTTGTTTTTCTCAATGTATGGAGCGTGTTTATCAAGAATTCTACAGATTTTATCTTCAAATTGCTCTACAAAAGTATCTACTTTGTCTGCTGTAATTGGCATTTCATTGGGGTCGTTAGTAAATGCTGAGTGGTCTATGTTTTTAAAATTTTATTGTTTGACTCTTGATATTTTGTTTTTGTACTTTGGTAACGACTTTAACTACACAATGGTCCGAAAAGAAAGGGCCTGGTTCACACGAATTGATTTCAATACCATTTGTAGCCTCAGAGATTACTAGGTCGAGTGTATTTCCCTCTGTGTGTGTGCTGAAATTAACTTGTTGTTCCAAACCCATTGCTACAAGAGAATTCTTAAATTCAGTCACAACACTGTTAGTTTTGTTGACATGCAAGTTGAAATCACCAAGAATCATAAGATTTGAATAGTTGGGAACAATTTCCTCCATGAATACGAAAAAATTCTGTTAACAATTGATGTTCAGTCCCTAATGATTGTGGTCTGTAAACGCCAATTACATTAATTGTAATGTTTTTGAGAATCAGTTGCCATATACCATGTTCAAATGTCCGTGTATTACTACTTGAACCTTTTCGTGCAGTAACCCCAGTCCGACAAGTTAAAGCCACTCCGCCGCCTGTTCTATTTGAACGATTTACAGTACTCATTGTGAAACCATTTTGATTTAAGTCTGAGGTATCTATTTGGTGTTGCTTTTCATCTGAAAACCATGTTTCTGTGAATACGACAACGTCGATTTTTTCTTCTCTCAGATATTGACCAATCAAAACATCTTTGTTTCTGACAACAGAATGACAGTTTAATTTAAGGCAAGATATTTTTTTCGTTTAGACCATTCAGTGTATTGCATTTCTTGGGGTATGAGAGGTTGTTTAAGTTTGCACCTGAAATGTTTTGTGTGCTGTGTCTTTTCGAAGATGTTACAGTTGGAATTTGTGATGGTAAACTTTGTAGATTATTTAAATTTACTCCAATATTTGTGTACCATACACGTAACTCTTGATCCCTACCGCCTCGGGTACCTCTATATTTCAAAAGATTGTATTGCTTTAAAATGGTTAACGTTCCTTTGTTTGGTATTGTATGATTTCTCCATATTTTAGATAAATCCAATAATTGGTCCCTATTATATCTAATCAGACACATTGTGATTGCAAGTATGTTAATCCGTTTAGAAAGTGATCACCACAGGTAAAATATTAATCCGTTGAGAAAGTGTTCACCAGTGGAAAAATATTAGTTCATCGATGAAATATTCCCAAAATATTTACACAGATCAAATTGTATCTACTAGTATTCTACTTTTAACATATCTTTTTTTAAAGATAAATTAAGTATTGCACCGTAAAACATTAATGAATATCACTGAAAAAAATCACATTTTTCCTGTCACTGGTATTCTCGAAATAATCCAAAATATGAGAGCACAAATTGTTGGCAGCCTACACTTTGGCGCCCACGGACTTTGTTTGTTTGTTAACATGCAGTTGCATTTATATAATACTGCTGTGTCCATGAATGACAATTATACAGTAATCTGTGCTAATATTGATACATATGCCAACATCGCTTCTAATTCATGTGTATATGGTTGTCACTTTATTGTTGATTGGTACATTTACAGTTTAAGCAAAAGGTCAGCTTCAAGATCCATTTCTTTGGAAAGAATATCATGCATATATCATTTTGTCAAAACTGCGTAAAATATACTTTACTGTAGAGACTGTGGGATACAAACAGTCGACAGGTTCTCTCAGTTGAGCTAGATTGGTCTTTGTTGGCTCTGATACTACTTGAAAGTTCCCTGGGTACATTTTAGTATACTACAATATACCCTGGGTACAGAAAATATATTTAAACGACCCAGGAGTACTTTGGCTAAATTTGGTATTGTTGGCTCTATTTTCAAATAAATTAGTTTTATGTTTATATTCTGTGAAAGGGCCTCAGCGATGATATTAATTATTATCGAAACTCATACTAAATAAAAGCATATTGAGTTAGATTTTGTTCAAAGAGGATTTTGTTTGGTATTCAGAAGTGCGTTTTATGATATCAGATTTTAGGCAGGAATTTAACTCTAGTACAGTCTTAATATTGGCCAAGTGCATTTTAGTTCACATGTATTTGGTATTTTCCGTACCAACGGTACATTGTAGTGTACTTAATCGTACCCCGGGTACTTTTAAGTAGTACCAGGCAAACACTGACCAGTCGAGCCTCAGTTATTTAGGCGCTGCAAGAATTAACTGGAAGTAAACGTCAAGGCTCACACACTTGGCTAACTCGGCAATGAGCGTAACGAGCTCCGGGATGACGTTGTTTATTTGAAATCGCAGTCAATGCGTAATAACTTAGTGTTTATGAATATCCCGGAAGACAACTCAACAGGAAATGAGCCGCCCGAAGTCACAGAGTGGAAGCTCCGCGATCACATAGAGGAAACACTTAAGGTCGCCAAAGAAACCGCTGACACCATATGTTTCGAGCGTGTACACCGCGCGCCAGGATATCCGGTTCACGGCAAAGTGCGAAATATAGTCGCAAAATGTACCTTCTTCAGGGACAGTGAACTAGTGAGGAAACAATGAAAACACCTTACAGGTACAAACAATTAAATGCACGAGCAGTTTCCACCGGAAGTGGTAGAGAAGCGGCGCAAACTGGTTCCCCACATGAAAGATGCCAGAAAGGAAGGTAAACGTGCGTGGATCGCATACGATACGTTGTATGTCGACGGCAAACCGGTACGTCCCTAGGAACACTACGAGGGTGAACTGTCTATACTGTCGTGGGACGTGCACGGACTCACAAAAGACAAAAAAGAATCTAGTGATTTTGTAAATATCCTTAAAAAATATGATATATGTTTTCTTTATGAATCTTGGTGTGACTCAAAAAGTAATATCCAGTTAAACGGATATGTATATCACAATTTTTATCGCAAATTCAAGCTGTAAAAGCGAAACGTAGTAGCGGTGGAATTGTTTTACTTTACAAAGAACATTTAAAGAATGGAATACATGTAATAAAAAACCATAACGACACTCTAATTTGGTTTAAACTAGATCATTCCTTTTTTAATACTCCAGAAGATATTTATCTATGTGGATCATATATATGGGGCGATGATTCCCCAATATACAATATTTTTAACGTTGATTTGTTTGATATTTTAGAAAATGATATATGTTTATATGATACTCTTGGTTGTGTGTATATATGTGGTGATTTTAACAGTAGAGTTGATGATAAAAAAGATTATATTGTTTGTGACAAATTTAATAGTTGTATCGATAGCCAAGATTATACTTCAGATTGCATCCCTGACAGGGCCTCATTAGATAAATCACTCAACAGTTACGAGGTGAAATTGCTCGATATTTGTAAGGGCGCATCGTTTCGCATTGTAAATGGTCGCATTGGTAATAGAGATCAGTTCACATTTTTGTCAAATAACGGTTGTTCAGTGATCGATTATGTTTTAACTAAAGAAAGTAACATCTTACAGATAAAACAATTTTAGATACAACGTTTTAATGAATGGAGTGACCATGCACCGTTATGCTTTTCATTGTTATGCAATAACAGATTGCATAGCGAAGAAAAACAATCAGACACTAAATATAAATGGAATGACTCCCTGCGTGAACAATTTCGCTCGGGGATTATTCGAATATTGCCAACTTTTAATGATATTGTGCATAATATAAATTGTCCTGACAGGGACTCAATTAACGTTTTGATTGATACATTTTCTAATACTATTCGCGATGTTGCAGATCCATTGTTTGCCAAAGTTTGTTTTTATTCACACGATACTTATTTTGAAGGATATACTAAAAGGAATAAAGATTGGTTTGACCATGATTGTATTGGTGCCCGTAATATGTATTTGGAAGCGCTTAAATTGTTATTTGTTGACAAAAGCGATACAAACAGGTCTATTTTTGTGTGATGCAAAAACTAATTATAAAAATATCGTTAGAAAGAAAAAGCACGCAGACTGTAATAAACGTATGTCCGAATTGGCAAATTTACGCCAAAATAGGCCCAGAGAATTTTGTGAACATTTTTAATCTAAATCTGCAAAAACATCTTTCAAAATAACTCTCGATGAGTTTAAAAAGTATTTTGAAAATTTAAGCACAGACATTTCAAATGATAAGAATTATGATGCTGAAAATTTTAATAGTTGTAATGATTTTGATAATCCTTATAATGTTTAACCTGAGCTCGATGATCAAATTTCAGTTGAAGAGATCATTAATGCTGTTAAGTCATTGAAGCGGAACAAATCTTGCGGTAGTGATTATCTTTTGAACGAGTATTTTATTGAAAGTGTTGATATATTAGCCTTGCATATATGTGACTTATTTAATTGCGTATTGAACTTAGGGTATTATCCTGAAAAAAGGACCGAGGGAGTAATTGTCCCTCTGCACAAAAAAGGTTCAAAAGAAGATGTTAATAATTATAGAGGGATTACTTTGGTTAGCTGTTTATCTAAGTTCTTTACAACCGTTTTAAACAATCGTATTGAAAATATCTGTTGTGAAAAAACACTATTTCGAACGCCCAATTCGGATTTCGGAAAGGGCGGTCTACGACTGATGCAATATATATTCTCCATTCTCTTGTTAAAAATTATTTATTTGAAAATAAGAGATTATATATTATTTTTGTGGACATGATGAAATGTTTTGATACTATATATAGAAATGCATTATGGTTAAAAATGTATAAATAAGGCATACAGGGTAAAATTCTAAGGATTGTTCGGGATATGTATAAAAAAGTGAAATCTTGTGTTAAGTCATTGTCTTCATATTCTGACTATTTTTCATATGAAGTGGGGCTTCGTCAGGGGGAGGTTATGTCCCCTTTATTATTGTCTTTGTTTGTAGAAGATCTCGAGTTGTTTTTACAAAATGATGTACAATCTGGATTACATATTGATGACATTGTCTTGATTTGACTGTTATTTGCTGATGACATGGCCATTGTATGTAAATCGCCAGATGAAATTCAAACTCATTTAGATAATCTACATTATTATTGCAATGTTTGGGGATTAAAAGTAAGTACAGAGAAAACAAAGATTATGGTATTTCGGAAAAGAGGCGGATTATTGCCCAATGAAAAGTGGACCTACAATGGACATGTCATTCGAATAGTGAACGATTTTAATTATCTAGGAGTTGTTTTTAATTATACTGGGAGTTTTACATTGAATCAGGAACACCTAACGGGTAAAGCATTAAAAGCAATTAATATCTTATTATCTAAATGTCATGACTATGATTTAAAGCCCAAAATACTTTGTCAACTATTTGACGCTTTTGTTGGTTCCATTTTAAACTATGCCTCGGAAGTTTGGGGCTATACTAAATCTAAGGAATTAGAAAGAATCCATTTGAAATTTTGTAAACGATTATTAAAGGTTAAACTTAACACGTGTAATGCATGTGTTTATGGTGAGCTGGGTATATCCCATGTATATAAATAGATGTGTACGTGTCATTAAATATTGGTTTAATATACGTATATCAAAAATTATGATTATTAAAACTGTATATAACTTGATCGTTTCAGATTACCACAAAGGCTGTCATAATTGGATATTTAATGTTAAAAGGATGCTTGATAACTATGGTTTTAGTTATGTATTTGATGATGTAACTATTATAAATATTGATATTAATACATTTGTAGAGGAATTTAAACGCAAAGTATATGATCACTTTACACAGGACTGGTATGGGACGTTAAACAACAGTTCAATGCTAGATGTTTATCGAAGTTTTAAAATCAACTTTGAATATGACTCCTACCTAGACATTATCCCAAGAAGTTTGAGATACCTTTTTACTAGACTTAGATTGTCAGCCCACCCATTACATATTCAAACCGGTCGTTATCCGTGACAAATCATTTCTAGAAACCAACGATATTGCATTTGTTGCGATTCGACCGATATTGAAGATGAATTTCACTTTATTTGTATTTTCCCGACGTTTGGAAACATTAGAAAAAAATTAATTAATGCAAGTTATTATATAAGACCATCTATGTATAAATATTTAAGTTTACTGCAAACGAATAATAAAACAGAACTAATTAATATATGCCTTTATGTAAAAAAATCACTTAAAGTACGAACACCTATTCTAAATGCAAGAATACTTTAATTGTTCATCCTCTTTTTTCATTTTTCTTTCTTTTCTGTTGTTGTTATATTTAATTTGTAATCACGCCACTGTATTTGCTTAGTAAATTATTTGTAAATTTGTATAAAATTTTGTTCCTATCACAATTGACAAACTGTACTGTTATCAGTATGTGTTGTTGACGATGTACATTGTACAAGTCGAAATAAACTGTCTGTCTGTCTGTCTGTCTGTCTGTCTTATTGTCGAAAAAATTATCCATAAACACTTAATTAATATTACTATTAATTGTCTAATACATTCCCCAATTACTGTCACCGGTAATTACTTTTTTTTTAAATCCTACAGAATAATAACAACTTAAACTTAAGTTATCTGAATATTTATAATGGCTAATTTTAAAGTAGGTTTGAAAAGTTTTGACTGTTGAATAAAATTTACTGAAAACAAGTATTGAAATGTACCAAATATGTCATTTTATTCGAAACCTATCAAAACAATAGGACTTTTAAACCAATGGGTTTGTTTTTGGTAAGTTACACATGTGAAATGCATACAGTTTTATTTTTTATGATCAGATTTAATCTGTAATCAATATTGATATCATATTAATGGCACAACTTTGTTGTTTATGTATGCTTAATAATCATTTTTCTTAGTTTTCAGATTTTTTACAAAGGAAATTTAAAAGACAAACCATAGAGACAATATAAAATCAATTCATTTTGTTTTAAATATGGTATCATCAACATTCAAAATCTTTTATTTTATGATTATAAATGCAGTTGCCATGAAGAAGAAGTGTCAAATTTTAACTAAGGTCATTGTTAATCTTTACTAGTATCTGAAATATTTAATTACTAATTTTAAGATTATTTTTAGTTTCCTACAAACCATATGGACACATTAAATGCAGATTGATTGATATGTTCAAATAAAAATTGTTATGTCATAAGAAGTTATTTAGAACCTTTTTCTCTTTATAGGTGGTCACACAGATTGACAAAAAAACTATCAACAATCAATTTTATTTTCATCTATCTTTAAACACATTTCTTTAAACTCAATACTGTGTTTTTGTACATACAATTATGTCGATTTATACCGATGAAATCTGATAATAATCAAGAGCACCGCATATCTGGTGCCACGCTGGGCTGTGAAAGCTTGTCAGAATTTTATATTTTTGTAGATGTCACAGTGACATTGACCTATAACCTAGTGACCCAAAATGGGTGTGGCGTTTAGAACTCATCAAAGTGCATCTACATATGAAGTTTCAAAGTTGAAGGTGGAAGCACTTTGATTTTAGAGCCAAATGTTAAGGTTTTAGCACATTGCCTACAGCGGACGGGCGGACGTTGGACAACTAGCTGGCTATGACAATAGCTCGGGTTTTCTCTCTCCGAAAACAGCCTCGTTAAAAATACAACTTTGAGCATCTTACAACTGTAACTAACCAAAAACAAATCTCATTGGTTTAAAAGTCATAGTGTTTTGACAGTTTTTGTATAAAATGACATATTTGGTACCTATCAATACATGTTTTCAGTAAATTTACTTCAACAGTGAAAACTTTTCAAACCTACTTTTAAATAAGCCATTATTAATATTCATATAACTTAAGTTTTAGTTGTTACAATAACGCAAAGTTAGCCAAGTGTTTGAGCCTTGACCTTTACTTCCAGTTAATAATTGCAGCGCTTAAACAACTGAAGCTTGAGTGGTCATTGTTGGCCCGTACTACTTAAAAGTACCCGGAGTACTCTTAAGTACACTTCAATGTACCCTGGGTACAGAGTTTTATTTCTGCCTAAAATCTGATGTCATCAAACGCACTTCCGAATACGAAACAAAATCCTCTTTGAACAAAACCTTACTCAATATGCTTTTTGAGTACGAGTTTCGATAATATCATCGCTGAGGCCATTTCACAGAATGTAAACAGAAACATTATTAATTTGAAAATAGAGCCAACAACAGCAGATTTAGCATAAGTATTCCTGGGTATGTTTAAGTATATTTTCTGTACCCAGGGTATATTGTAGCATACATAAGATTACCCAGGGAACTTTCAAGTGGTACCAGAGCTGACAAAGACCAATCTGACTCAACTGAGCTAACATGTCGACAGGTTGTATCTCACAGTCTCTACAGTATATTTTATTTTACGCAGTTTTGACAAAATGATATATGCATGATATTATTTCCAAAGAAATGGATCTTGATGCAGAACTTCTGCTTAAACTGTGAATGTGCCAAATTCAACAATAAAGTGACAACGGTATACACATTTATAAGAAGCGCTGTTGACATATCAATTACAATTGTATACAGTAATCTACGTTTTTGTAAATAGTTTCATTTATATTATACTGCTGTGTCAATGAATGACAATTATATAGTAATATGTGCTAATATTAATTCAATTAATTAATCTCAGTTGAAGAGATCATTAATGCTGTTAAGTCATTGAAGCGGAACAAATCTTGCGGTAGTGATTATCTTTTGAACGAGTATTTTATTGAAAGTGTTGATATATTAGCCTTGCATATATGTGACTTATTTAATTGCGTATTGAACTTAGGGTATTATCCTGAAAAAAGGACCGAGGGAGTAATTGTCCCTCTGCACAAAAAAGGTTCAAAAGAAGATGTTAATAATTATAGAGGGATTACTTTGGTTAGCTGTTTATCTAAGTTCTTTACAACCGTTTTAAACAATCGTATTGAAAATATCTGTTGTGAAAAAACACTATTTCGAACGCCCAATTCGGATTTCGGAAAGGGCGGTCTACGACTGATGCAATATATATTCTCCATTCTCTTGTTAAAAATTATTTATTTGAAAATAAGAGATTATATATTATTGTTGTGGACATGATGAAATGTTTTGATACTATATATAGAAATGCATTATGATTAAAAATGTATAAATGTGGCATACAGGGTAAAATTCTAAGGATTGTTCGGGATATGTATAAAAAAGTGAAATCTTGTGTTAAGTCATTGTCTTCATATTCTGACTATTTTTCATATGAAGTGGGGCTTCGTCAGGGGGAGGTTATGTCCCCTTTATTATTGTCTTTGTTTGTAGAAGATCTCGAGTTGTTTTTACAAAATGATGTACAATCTGGATTACATATTGATGACATTGTCTTGATTTGACTGTTATTTGCTGATGACATGGCCATTGTATGTAAATCGCCAGATGAAATTCAAACTCATTTAGATAATCTACATTATTATTGCAATGTTTGGGGATTAAAAGTAAGTACAGAGAAAACAAAGATTATGGTATTTCGGAAAAGAGGCGGATTATTGCCCAATAAAAAGTGGACCTACAATGGACATGTCATTCGAATAGTGAACGATTTTAATTATCTAGGAGTTGTTTTTAATTATACTGGGAGTTTTACATTGAATCAGGAACACCTAACGGGTAAAGCATTAAAAGCAATTAATATCTTATTATCTAAATGTCATGACTATGATTTAAAGCCCAAAATACTTTGTCAACTATTTGACGCTTTTGTTGGTTCCATTTTAAACTATGCCTCGGAAGTTTGGGGCTATACTAAATCTAAGGAATTAGAAAGAATCCATTTGAAATTTTGTAAACGATTATTAAAGGTTAAACTTAACACGTGTAATGCATGTGTTTATGGTGAGCTGGGTATATCCCATGTATATTAATAGATGTGTACGTGTCATTAAATATTGGTTTAATATACGTATATCAAAAATTATGATTATTAAAACTGTATATAACTTGATCGTTTCAGATTACCACAAAGGCTGTCATAATTGGATATTTAATGTTAAAAGGATGCTTGATAACTATGGTTTTAGTTATGTATTTGATGATGTAACTATTATAAATATTGATATTAATACATTTGTAGAGGAATTTAAACGCAAAGTATATGATCACTTTACACAGGACTGGTATGGGACGTTAAACAACAGTTCAATGCTAGATGTTTATCGAAGTTTTAAAATCAACTTTGAATATGACTCCTACCTAGACATTATCCCAAGAAGTTTGAGATACCTTTTTACTAGACTTAGATTGTCAGCCCACCCATTACATATTCAAACCGGTCGTTATCCGTGACAAATCATTTCTAGAAACCAACGATATTGCATTTGTTGCGATTCGACCGATATTGAAGATGAATTTCACTTTATTTGTATTTGCCCGACGTTTGGAAACATTAGAAAAAAATTAATTAATGCAAGTTATTATATAAGACCATCTATGTATAAATATTTAAGTTTACTGCAAACGAATAATAAAACAGAACTAATTAATATATGCCTTTATGTAAAAAAATCACTTAAAGTACGAACACCTATTCTAAATGCAAGAATACTTTAATTGTTCATCCTCTTTTTTCATTTTTCTTTCTTTTCTGTTGTTGTTATATTTAATTTGTAATCACGCCACTGTATTTGCTTAGTAAATTATTTGTAAATTTGTATAAAATTTTGTTCCTATCACAATTGACAAACTGTACTGTTATCAGTATGTGTTGTTGACGATGTACATTGTACAAGTCGAAATAAACTGTCTGTCTGTCTGTCTGTCTTATTGTCGAAAAAATTATCCATAAACACTTAATTAATATTACTATTAATTGTCTAATACATTCCCCAATTACTGTCACCGGTAATTACTTTTTTTTTAAATCCTACAGAATAATAACAACTTAAACTTAAGTTATCTGAATATTTATAATGGCTAATTTTAAAGTAGGTTTGAAACGTTTTGACTGTTGAATAAAATTTACTGAAAACAAGTATTGAAATGTACCAAATATGTCATTTTATTCGAAACCTATCAAAACAATAGGACTTTTAAACCAATGGGTTTGTTTTTGGTAAGTTACACATGTGAAATGCATACAGTTTTATTTTTTATTATCAGATTTAATCTGTAATCAATATTGATATCATATTAATGGCACAACTTTGTTGTTTATGTATGCTTAACAATCATTTTTCTTAGTTTTCAGATTTTTTACAAAGGAAATTTAAAAGACAAACCATAGAGACAATATAAAATCAATTCATTTTGTTTTAAATATGGTATCATCAACATTCAAAATCTTTTATTTTATGATTATAAATGCAGTTGCCATGAAGAAGAAGTGTCAAATTTTAACTAAGGTCATTGTTAATCTTTACTAGTATCTGAAATATTTAATTACTAATTTTAAGATTATTTTTAGTTTCCTACAAACCATATGGACACATTAAATGCAGATTGATTGATATGTTCAAATAAAAATTGTTATGTCATAAGAAGTTATTTAGAACCTTTTTCTCTTTATAGGTGGTCACACAGATTGACAAAAAAACTATCAACAATCAATTTTATTTTCATCTATCTTTAAACACATTTCTTTAAACTCAATACTGTGTTTTTGTACATACAATTATGTCGATTTATACCGATGAAATCTGATAATAATCAAGAGCACCGCATATCTGGTGCCACGCTGGGCTGTGAAAGCTTGTCAGAATTTTATATTTTTGTAGATGTCACAGTGACATTGACCTATAACCTAGTGACCCAAAATGGGTGTGGCGTTTAGAACTCATCAAAGTGCATCTACATATGAAGTTTCAAAGTTGAAGGTGGAAGCACTTTGATTTTAGAGCCAAATGTTAAGGTTTTAGCACATTGCCTACAGCGGACGGGCGGACGTTGGACAACTAGCTGGCTATGACAATAGCTCGGGTTTTCTCTCTCCGAAAACAGCCTCGTTAAAAATACAACTTTGAGCATCTTACAACTGTAACTAACCAAAAACAAATCTCATTGGTTTAAAAGTCATAGTGTTTTGACAGTTTTTGTATAAAATGACATATTTGGTACCTATCAATACATGTTTTCAGTAAATTTACTTCAACAGTGAAAACTTTTCAAACCTACTTTTAAATAAGCCATTATTAATATTCATATAACTTAAGTTTTAGTTGTTACAATAACGCAAAGTTAGCCAAGTGTTTGAGCCTTGACCTTTACTTCCAGTTAATAATTGCAGCGCTTAAACAACTGAAGCTTGAGTGGTCATTGTTGGCCCGTACTACTTAAAAGTACCCGGAGTACTCTTAAGTACACTTCAATGTACCCTGGGTACAGAGTTTTATTTCTGCCTAAAATCTGATGTCATCAAACGCACTTCCGAATACGAAACAAAATCCTCTTTGAACAAAACCTTACTCAATATGCTTTTTGAGTACGAGTTTCGATAATATCATCGCTGAGGCCATTTCACAGAATGTAAACAGAAACATTATTAATTTGAAAATAGAGCCAACAACAGCAGATTTAGCATAAGTATTCCTGGGTATGTTTAAGTATATTTTCTGTACCCAGGGTATATTGTAGCATACATAAGATTACCCAGGGAACTTTCAAGTGGTACCAGAGCTGACAAAGACCAATCTGACTCAACTGAGCTAACATGTCGACAGGTTGTATCTCACAGTCTCTACAGTATATTTTATTTTACGCAGTTTTGACAAAATGATATATGCATGATATTATTTCCAAAGAAATGGATCTTGATGCAGAACTTCTGCTTAAACTGTGAATGTGCCAAATTCAACAATAAAGTGACAACGGTATACACATTTATAAGAAGCGCTGTTGACATATCAATTACAATTGTATACAGTAATCTACGTTTTTGTAAATAGTTTCATTTATATTATACTGCTGTGTCAATGAATGACAATTATATAGTAATATGTGCTAAAATTAATTGAATTAATATTAGCACAGGCTACTGTATAATTGTCATTCATTGACACAGCAGAATAATATAAATGCAACTATTTACAAAAATGTAGATTACACAATTCTAATACATATTCAATTCTATCACTCAGCAAACGTCACATTCGTTGAGTTCAACTTGGCGTCTTGTGATGGATAAAGCCTTGTTAAAAACGAAAGTTAAATGAATTTTCAAAAGTAAAATCGAACACATCATAACAACAATCGATTCGAAAAGGTAAAATTTCCTCTTTTAGCAAAACTCCAATACACAATCGTACACAATAGATCCTGCACAAACAACGCAGGATTTCCGTTACAGTAACTTCCCAGGCCCTACCTAAATCTTAATATAGATAAAGGTTTAAATTAACTAAAATGATGTTGCGCTCGTAGATTTCGTAGTCTACGTTCGGTTCTCCGAAATATCGGTGCATACGCTGCCATATTTACGCTAAATTACTGAGTCACGTGAGCCTTTAAGCACAAAAATACGGTAAACGTAACTTTACGAAGTTTATAGAAACGCTACGAACTGAACGTTTTGCACTTACGCATGATTTTTGAACGAATGTAGTTTTAAGAAACGGTCCCCTGGTCCCCAATATTTAGTCATGTAACTGTAATTTGTATGCTATGCTGTCTTCTTACACATGTTATCCACAATTGACAAAGTCAATTATACGTATTTAAATTATCGTGTTTCTTCTTTATTTCTTTAAATAATAACATATCTGTATTTATCAGTATTCCGATTATTTTCGAACAATACACATGATCCTGTTTTGCCTTATAAGTCTTGAAAAAAGTATACGTCTGTTTTATTGCAGTGAAATAACCCTCCTCCACCCCTGTTCACACATAACGTATTAATAAAGCGTTATCTTTTCTGTACAAAATGCTATTTGTTTTTGTTTTTTGCGGTACAATATATTCAACACATGTTTATGTACCAAGTTAGTGTTCGTTTGTCTTATTAATATATATATCGTTGCGAGTAATTAAAATTGAATATAGTGAACAACTAAAAAATAAAATAGGACAATTTTGTATCTCTATTTATCAATGTGACCATTCCACATCAAGTGTTAAAATTGTGGTTATTGCTATGAGGGACACTGATCTGCCATGGGTTAACTTCATGTTACAAAATAGTGTCCGAAATATTCGTTGATTGTGAGGGCTAATGAGCTTTTAAGAGTTGCATGAATTTCGGGATCAGGCAGTTAAAGTGAGATCTTTCTGATGAAACCAGGCGTTTGAATTAAAATCTGTTCTTTAAAATCGCTGAGTTTGTGTGAAATTTTCATTTATGAAAATTGATCCACATATATATTCAGCCTTCAATAATTCCATTATGACGTACTGTCCGTTTTAAGAAAGTGTTTCCGATTTTAAGTTGTGGTTAATATGAGAATGCATTAGAACACGTGTTTTCGATTAAACAGGCAGAACAACAATGATTATAATATATATTTTTATAGAGTATATTAATAATAAAATATATATGTTGTACATCAGACAATCTTTAAAAACCTTCATTACCAATCAGACATGTCATGATTTACAAATAGTTTTTGCAAAATTGACGTTTAAAAAAATTATTGTTAACGTTAAAACTTAAACGTATTTTAAAGCTTTTTTGTTATGACACTATCTACTATTATAAAATATGATATGAACTTTACTTTGTAGTGAAATTACAAATCTTCGCCTGTGAACCTAGATATTGGGCCATCCGTGTTCCAGGACAGTGTGATACGTGCGTTGCAGGGTGTCACAAAACGTTAAATAATTGCTTCGACAAGTGGAAACCAAACGGTCTGACGTGTTAAGATGCAGATACATGCATTGCCTGCAAAGCTGGAAAGTACGCAAATACTTGCGATGTTTATTGCTCTCGATAATGCATCGGTGGTGTTTGTAAGTTTATGGCTGGCACGAGACAGTTGTGTTTAGGGTTGATAGAGTTTTAATTTAATTCTTTTATTTAGTGATTTAATTTAAGTAGGTTAATTTGACAGGCAATATATGTACATATATTACTTTAAATTGTAATGACTATATCGGAGTTATTGATTGCAGTAACATGTGTATAGATTCAGAGTAATTGGAGATTTTATGTCTCGGCAAAACTATTGATATTCTTTCAGTACACATTTATAATCCATGACAATGCAACTGAACATTTCCAGTGATCGGGATCTCGACCGAAATCTAATTTTCAACGCTACCACAAATGTGTACATTAATATGTAAAATGAAGCATTTCAACACAGTCATTTTAGGTGACGTTATCACATGTCTTAAATATGTGTTCAAGTATTTTATTTCCAGCTTCGAGACAAGACGGCGATGAATCCAGCGGTAAAATATCTGAAATTCCAGGTGGTGTAGCAGCAGGCGTGGTTATTACTATAGAATTAATTGGTGTAAGAATATTTGTTCGAACAAGGTTACAGTCCGTTATAGTAATGTTTGTAAGGTTGTCTATTATCTACTTTTCTTTCATCTGAGTCGTGTGTTACAGGCAGAACCGAGTACAATTGTCTAAGGATTATGAAACAACACGGGGTCGAGAAAACGAGACGAATTACTTGCATTTGTTTGCGAAGGACTCAACGAACAGACAAACGGAAACACTAATAACATAATAATATAACATATAAATAAGTCGATTTTGATTTATTACAGTTACAGGGAGCACATACGACATGTGCATTTGATATTTTTGGACATTTTAAGCTCATTTAAAACAAAAAATGCATATGAAAGGCATATGCATCGAATCGACAGTATGACAACACAATAACAAATGCCAAACCTGTGACACGACAAGCTAGAAAAAAATGATTACCAAAACTGTACACACAACAGCTAATAATAACTTTCAAATTTTTTGCATACGAAGGAATCTTATAAACATATTTGGTGGCACCCTATTTTAGTAAAATTATAGCCTTAGTATTATTTCCTCAAATAATGTATATAAAGACACATATAGTTTGTCACAACTTTTAACTTAAGATGATCCAAAGAAAAGAATTGTTATTCCAACAGATTAAGCAAAAAATGACCATTTGACAGTTTCACAAGCATTAACAATAAACATGATATTCGTGTAGAAGTCCTCTTAAGTGACTCATTCAGTCATCTGGTCCAAACAAGTGTCGTAGGTCTTTTCAACGTCTAGTTATAATTAGGTTAAGTTGATAGAAATATGCAATAACAATTATTAATTGCTGCAAAGTCGACCATTTGAACAGGACTTTTGATACAAAAATATTTAGGTGCTAATCCTTTGTGAAGACTAACCAATAATGTGTATGATCATTGAAATTCTCTAAATAGTTTTACGTTAAAAGCCAATGTGATCTTGATCTCTGATCTGTTGAACTCAACATCATTTGCATCTTCGTTTTTATTCATATTAAGGCATCATAGCAGCATTGGATGTTCATAAGACAACTTTAGATATAGTGCGGAAACAAAGTGTATGTTTCATGCTCATGTGACCTAATCTTTCACGTGTAACCTGAAACTCAATTGGCATCTAAACTTCATCAAAGTTACCAATAAACCAATATACATGATCGTAAGTCAAAGCGATTTCATAATAGTTTGCTGAAACGAAGCCGGTTTCGACATTTACCTTTTAGCTGTTGACCTCAACATCAATATACGTGATTCTTTCTACCCAAGTAACTACCACACCTGTTAATATTATCATAAATCAAAGTGTTCTCTATATAAAATGAATAAATCAAAGTCTTCATTCAAGCCCATGTTGCCTTGACTTTTGATCTGATGACCTTAATCCGAATGAGTGTGTGCATGAATATAAATACAAATTCTCAATATGTCGTGCGCATACGAATTCAACGTGACAATCCCTTGTGGCATTGGCCTTAGAACGGTTGACCTCACAATCAACAAGTCTTTATTTCATACAATTAATCATCTTACTTATTCGCATGGTTGTATTCCAAAGCTTTGACCGTATATTGCGCTTAGACTAATCGTCTATCGGTAGATCGACAGAACTACCGAAAGACCGAACAACCGATAGGTGAAAAGCAATATACCCCTGTTTATTCGAACAAGGCATAAATAAAGATCCATTAAATTGCTATTCCAATAATATTAATGTTGTTATGATTATGTTTATCTTGTATACAAATCAAATGTTGCTCCTTAAAGAAAGTCGAGCGCAAATCTTGCTTTACTATGTAACTGATACCCACTGTTATCTTTGTCAATGCTATCTCTGACGCTTTATAGGCTTAAAAAATGTTAAAATATATAAAGACAAGATTTGATTAAAGAAAAGAATGATTAATATTGCTATTATTGCGATAATGTCAAAAGTGTAGGATTTAAAGATCATAACATACTGGCCAATACTATTATGCTGTATAAAAACATCAAACAACAACAAGGACGATATGTGTGAAATCGTTAAAACTATTCTGCTACTTTTAGCATCTAAAATTCGCTTCACGATGTCACCCTGTTTCGTTTTACGGATTATCTCGAGTTAGGATCGAATTCATTCGGTTAACGTTAATTTGCATAATTTTGCGCGCACTTGCTTCTGCTTTCTATTAGATCCGCGCGCTATTAAAATAAATATCAGGAAACTTAAAAAAAAAATGAAAACCCCATTCTTTCCTTCACGGACTTCCATTCAGTTTTGTATTGCACAAAATGATATTTCACTTTTGCACGCTCTGTTTTTATGGGTTAATTTATACTACGAGGTATTCGTTGATTTTTTATCTAAAAAATGTGTCTGGCGTATTTTAACTGCTAGATTAAACCATCGCCTTATATCCAAACAAAGTGAATTGTTCTTAATAGATTTTATGATGTTTCCAGAACCATTTCAGAAATGATTTTTTGGTGTAAAACATATTTCTAGAGTATTCGCCAAGTTTCACTTTGACCATATCATGAAATCTACAGCGCTTTTGTGGATACATTTGATGTTGAATAAACAAACTGTGTGGTGTAAATTAAGTACTAAGAGGCATGATTTGGTTAAAATTTATCAAATGATCAGTTAAAATGCTATATCTGACATCCAAACATCTTTTCCTTTAGATTTCAGAGCAAAGAATGTGGGAACGTCATTGCTAAAAGTCATTTCACGACGTAATTATTTTGTAAGCCAACACTAGCCACACCATGGGGTAACTTGTTTCCTTTATTTGTTTATACTAAAACAATACTACATACTAAATAAAGAAAGACGATTTTACTATACACACATACGGGAAACAAATGAGTTGCCAGTTTGGACCGTAGGGTATGCTTTACACAAGCTAAGACAACGATACCGTGCGGTGGTATTTGCCAATATTAAACCTCTATGCCTTTCGGTTATTTGAAGAAACAGGATTATTTTTATGTATTATTTTTGTACATTCAAGAAAAACAGTCAACTTCAACTTTTGTACACATTTTAGAAGATTACAAAACGATGTTGAATTATAAATATTACAAGTCTGTGACTTGTTTTAGTAATATTTGAAATATTATTTTGCTATTTATGTCTATGTGACCCTTAGTCTGGATACATTTCACCTCAGGAGCATGTTTTTATTATAATTCTTATAAGACTAACAGGCGATGTTTTGAAAAAAAAACATCAGACCAGTGTGGTTTTCCATTTTGAAATCATTATTAGCTCTGTGACCTAAACAATAACTGATCAAAACGATCTAAAAAAATACACATGGTAATCCACCTAACATTCCCGTTGAAATACACATTTACGCACGCACGGTTAAAGTTTCGAAGGACGTCAGACATCTAGGTACCCTCAAAATACGCATGAGCACTATGTAATCAGCAGTGCTAAACATTTTGCAACAGTTAGTGTTACATGATAAACAATTTTCCTCAGTTTGCTTCATTTAGACAAAGTGCTCATTTTTATTATAAAAATTTTTCAGGACCATCCTGTGATCAGTATAATAACACTTACACTAAAATGTGCAGTACAAACTGTCAGATATGCAATCAGACCAATGGCGGATGCGTATCGTGTTGATCAATTGACATGTACGGCCTGTGTAATATGGAATGCAGCAAAAATTGCCTTAACGAGAGTTGTTCTATAAATGGCGAATGCGACCTTGGGTGTGCTACAAACTTCTATGGCAAGAAGTGCAACATCCCGTGTCCAGAAACCTGTAACGAGGTCGTGACGGGGCCACTGTGTTTGCAGGAGAACGGCATTTGCAAGAATGGGTTAAGATATGGAACGACATCTGACATTTTTAGACCTGGTATGTATTCGTTGATTTGTCCATCATGTTAGGTCGGCAGTTTACTTAATGTAACCTTCTAAATTGTACTAAATATATACTGTTATAAATTGTGTGCCTGATACGATGCACTTAGTATGTCAACGGATGCGTTTACACATTATGGGGTCATTAATCTTGTGACAGACGGAAATAAGCGTCAAGAGGACCATCAATTAAAGTAAACTTTCTCGCGCCTTTACATGCGACAAATTAAAATTTTCATATATCAATTTTGCCAACAGTATTTTACCAGAAATCAAGCGACTACAGCAGTCAAACAGCAGGAATAGTAGGTGGCGTGGCAGCCTTTGTAATTGTAGGATTAGTTCTGACTGGAGTGCTGATGTATATTCGCACACGGTATTGAACTGTATACGTTAAAAATTAATTTAAATAAGTATATGTCATTTCAATAGAGTTAGACAGTACTATAACTTTTTTGCGTCCATACTAACCATTATTGATTAGTTATTAATAACTTTGAAGGCAAAGTCAACGGCTTCACTCATCTATATATGAAACATCTCAGATGGGTTCAAATCAAGCTTCGGATCTACATTTATATTCTGGGCTAAACGAACGCGGAAAACGGTTATTTTCTATAATGCATTTCATAGTTATAATGAGTATGCTATTTCAAGTTTAAAAAACACCGCATCTTGATTGATTGCTTTGTCATTTTGTTGATTGTAGAGATGTTTTTGCATTATATTTTGCGTGTTGCCCTTCCTACCATATTCACTATAACATTTCAGTAGATGTCACAACGAGCAACTTTGACTACCAAAACCGTTAATGGCATCACGAAAAGCTCTGAATACCAAAACTGTGAACAGATCAACTCTCACTAATGGTCAACATGCAATATTTATATCCATTATGACAATCCATATACATACAGTAATCGAAATATCAAATATCAACATCTTTTGATAAGCGTCTTGATTACACATTATTTGTTCAAAACTTAAATGACATACTGTAAACTGTTGAGTAAACTGTCCTCTGTTACCTTGTGGGTTAAAACAAAATCACAAAATGTAAATAACAAAATAACGCCAAAATATAACCAAAAGGTCTGACAAGTTTTGAAGTGTTCAATTTATTGACATATGTGTCCAATTTGACATCTGTTCTGAATGAACATTCTCTTACTAAAAACGTGTACCTCGTTTTTCTTCTAATTTCAAAAGGATTGAAACATTCCAAGCGACTTGGACGTGAGAAAAGAAATAGATTTCATTTCGTATCATAGCGATTTGTGTTTTGCTTTTGTTTTGTCAATTGTAAGTTACAAGTATGTATGAGCAAATACTCTTTTTAGCTTACCCTAAGGAAGTAGTGTAATTGTTTCATGACTCGCGTATGCTTAATTCAAAATCACTTGATGTTATTATTACATCATTTTCGAATGAGTCGAATTATTGACAGAATTCAAATTCCCCGCATCTGAACAATAATCTTAGTAAGTGAATTAGGTAAAAAGCGTATGCTTTTAATTATCCATTAATAAAGTATTAATCTGAGTTAAAAATGTATGTTTGACGAATCGTACCAGGCGAGGAATCGAATTACAGAGAAGTATGAACAACCGTGATATGAAGAGTAACTTGTTTTGTACAATTAATTATACGTGTATAGATGTTGGTTTTAGCTCATGTTCATTATTAGAAGACATCATTAATAAATTTATATATTTTCGTTTAACAAATTAAAAATACCATCATTATCATAAATAATAATTAATAAAGAAATGGTTTTTGTTTCTGTATATTTTCGATACGTCTTATTTAAAAATGGGTCGTCGATGCTCAATGAATACGCAAGCAAATGATCAATTTTCCAATAGGCAAAAACGAAATCCGGTTAGTGCTGTATTGAAGGTTACTTGTCGGTTTTTAAGTTTAATACATATAAATCAGCGACAACCACGGCTATACACATCACAATTTACAAAGACACTCGACAAATAACAAGGACATGCGAAATAAAACCGTTTGATTGTCGAACTACCGTGCTAGTATTTGTCAGAATAGTTGTATTGAAACTTGATTGTCGTTACCCAACGTCTCGGGAAGTTTTGCAATGCCGTGTGTCGTATCTTATGTCTCGTTGAATGAAGTAGGCTGCTTTCTCAAAATGCGACGCACTATATTCTACGGGACACACGATACGAGGCGCGGCACGGCAAACGAGGCTTGACATTATTTCACTCAAACGTTGTGCAATCAATCAATGATCGCCTGTTTACCTTCATCACATGAACAGTACGTCATAGATTAATTGCGAAGAACGTAAATAATCAATGACGCACGCAACATATTATCTATTTCATTTCGGATTTTTATCTCCTGCTAATGTGTCTGGACTTTCATAGACAAAGTTATGATCACTTTGAGGAGATGTATACTGCAGGAAAATACAAGTATTTGTTAACAAAATTGATAAGGTTTTAAAGCAATTATACTAACTACATTCAAATTCATTATGCATCTAGCGTGGTACTTATTTCGTTTAAATATACTTTAAGGCGTTCCATCCAGACGATTCACTTGTAATGCAACAGATGAGAAATGGAACAACGCCATTTTTTTAGCTTAATTTATCAGGTTAAAATATTCCCAAATATAATTTTCTTTAAACTTAATACGTGTTTACATTTGTGCTGTGGTGCGTTTTATCAGGCCACTTGTTATTTCAAAGTCTTCACACAACTAATCTCAAAACACAACTCGTTTTGCATTGGGCAAGACTTGCGATCAGTTGATTGACAACACACATCCACGAATATTACATATTCATGGCATATAACAATCAAGTACAATCGTAGTATAAACTTGACAGGACAATTTTCGATCTATAAATTATATAACAAAGTAATACTATAAATTTGTATACATCACTTCTATTAGTCTGTCCTTAATTGGTGTTTTGAAAGCCAGGTTAAAAACCAGAGATAAAAATTCATCAGAAGCCCAATGTTAAATAACTCTGGAAAACTGTACCTGAAAACAACCAAATAATAACATGTAACTGAACATTATGTAACACAAACATAACGTGTCATTTGAGCCAACTCATTAATGCGGTTCGAGTTTAAAAATGTAAAAGTTTACTGATCGAAGTCTAGCGTAGAACTGACCAAACAATGGACACCCCGTGCACATTCCCGACTATGTCCACCTGAGTGACCATCACTCACGTGACAACAACACGCATGAACGAACCGCACATATACCTGTTTTGTGCAATGCGTTATGTTTAGACATACGTTCTGTGCTATACTCCGTAACGCACAGAACTGAAAAGTACTAATTTACCTCAAGATGCAGAATAGAAGTGTTAAAACGACATTTACGTAGTACCCGAGCTGGCAATTACAAATCGAGCCCTACTTACAGCTCCACTTAGAAAATTCGCAGTGACTCAAGTCAAGATACAGAGCGAATTGGAATACGAAATAAAAGAAGCTAATCACGTTCTTACTGATATGGCTTGAAAGTAAGCGTCATTTAAAAATTCACCGAACGTAATAAAGGGTATTAAACAGCGAAACATACCATTCTCGGCATGGACGTCGCTATCTTGACTGTCAAGAGATTACTCCATCTGATCTTAATATCCAATAAGATTTTGAAACTATTCCCGCGAGTAGGCCCGAATTAATGAATTATAATGCCGCATTGGCAAACGATGATCTACAAACGTATGCATTCCTAGTTTTTCCAAAATCTGAATAAAAATGGCATCTTTGTATCTTAAAGAATAACAAAACTGTTTTAGCCTTAAGTTTCCTACTTCCATCAGGATCGATAAGAAAGAGGCATTATAATTGAATGAATGCAAAATAAAGCCTCGAATATTTGTAGAGAACGTTGATATCGCAGAGTATTAGAACCATAACTTATTCGTTAAAACTTGAGGAGTGTTTGTTCATGCTTTAATAATTTTGTAATTATCTTTCTTTATTTTAGCGACTTAAATTGTCCATGACACGATAAAATAACGTGTTGCCCAGAGCATTCAGTCACATGGCATAAATAAAAACGAAACATTATATAAAAAACCAATAATTAATGTAAAAGTTTACTTCAATTTTCACCATTTAATCGTTACATCATTATAATAAATATTCCGGGCACCAGTCTTTATCACACAGTTTGAATCAGCGTAAATACATAACAAAAGAAAGACACATAAATATGACAACCACACAGTAGACTGCACATTTAACTATTTTATCATTATAACGATAAAATGAAAAACTATACCATACAATTTTAATATGCGAAAATAATAAATACAAATAAATAAAACGACACATACAAATAAAAACAAGACTGAATGACAAAAAATTTCTTGCAATTTTTTACTATCTAATCGATATAATAAACATCATGGGCACCAGTCAATAGCTTTGTTTGAATCAGCAGAACGTCGTTTCCGCTTGCTTCAGGTTTATACAAGATAGTAGTCACGTGACAAACCCAGGTTGTATTACCAGTTGTGACGTAACATAGTTGTTACGTCAAAAGCTCGTTCTCAACTTGTACACTCCCGAGTTAGGGCGCCATTTTTGATATGGAAGAGAAATTGGAACAGTTTATGGGTTTAGTGTCCGAGAAATTGGATAAATTCGAACATAAACTGAACAACGGATTAGCAAAGGTGCATAGTTCACCAGTGGACGAGAATCCATGCGGATTATCAGTGGATCCTAGCAGTTTTGCTTACACGAGAGACAGCCACGTGTTTGTTGCCCCCGGGACCGGTATTTCTACCGCATCCGGGACATTGCCGACGGACATCCAGGGGGAATTTTCAGCGTTGAAAGACTCTCTTTCACGAGTGAGGCTTCCGGCTGAGCTCAAACTTAACGAATCCCGTCAAGGAGTCCGGAGATCAGACCAACCGACCTTGAATATTCTTACAAAGTGCAGCCGGTATAGTGAGACCTCAGGTTTATACAAGACAATGATCCGATTGTTCATTCGCGATGATGAATCGTGAACTCAATTGTCAACACCCCTGAAGAAGAAAGCGCAGGGGTATAAGATACTTTATGTTTACACTGTTTGAACACTTTCTTTGTCATAATATATACTTATCTCTAATAGTGATTGCATCCTCGTAGGATCCAGTTCTTTTGAAAGTATATTCGTTTGTGTATCATTATTTAAAAATTTGTAAATCATATTTGTGTTATGAGAGAAATAATAAGAAGATCCACACAAAAATCTCTAATATCAATTAAATTTAGTCACTGGGTTACGCTAAGGAAAAAAACTTAGTCGCCAAACCTAGGGGGGTCCGGGGGCATGCCCCACATGAAAATTTCCTGAGCAAAATTAAGACTATTTTTGTCTGAAATTAGCCCTTTTTTTGCTTGAAAAATTTTCTTCGCTGGTGAGCCACTTGCTGACATTTTGCAGGAGATTTTTTTGTTTACACAGACACCGGTGGCGTAGTGATAATGATACATTACCACCGTAAAACAGTTTTCGGTACATGTGGTATTTAGGTTAGAAACCACTTAAACAGCCCTCCCGTCTCGGTAGTAAGTATACAACATTTTATGAAATCCAAACAAAACTTTTTTTCATTTTTTTTTTGTTTTTGAAGAAATGCGTGAGAGAGTCAGCATGAGACCGTCATTCCATGTCAAAAACCGTGAGACTCACGGCGAAACCGTGAGACTTGACTGGTAGATGTTTCCGATTCTGCATTCACGTCTGCACTATTTTAGACGTCGTCGGATCGCGAACCTAACATTTGGTCATTTCCTGAGCTTACATTATTCTGTCTGCTTTTTTTTCTAAAGAATTGTGTTAATTTCTGTTGCTTTGACTTTCTATTTTCGTTCACAGCATCCATTTTTCCCAGAATCTGCAACTCGCTTTCGAAATCGGTCTTTCATGTCGCATAGCTACCGTAAAGGGAAGTTACTCATATCTACTTTTTTAGCCAATCAAAATCGTTGTTTCTTTGGAAATTAGTTTTAAGTGGCTATGTCAATGCCATAACTCTGCCCATCTGATTAAATGACAATGCCGTACTGGTCGATTCGATGACGTTGAATCGTAACATCTAGAGCATAGGCCATTACACGGCACGCTTCAGTGATTATCACGTAAATCTCCAAGTAACCCAAATTCTCGAAAAGTCTGGTCGCAGTGTAAAGCATGACCACTTAAGACATTAGCCATGTGGATTATCGACCTAGGCCGTCGTCATTATCCCCTGGGGTCTTTCCGGTAAGGGTAATGATTGTGTAATCTTGGCGATGTTTTTGGCGTTTTATACGGTCTGAAAACAGGCATTTAGAGTGTGCATTTGTAAAGCATAGGGTCTTTTTTTTCAATCGCCAATTTCATGAAAATCTTATTTTTAATCGCCAGCCAGGAATTGTAATCGCCAATTGCGATTTTGGCGATCGGTAACGCTAACGTAGCGGGTAGAAATATTCATAAGACACTTACACATACAATATTAATTATATAGTTATATTCATGTTAGCTCAACTGAGCCCAACTTGCTGATGTTTTGATTTTGTGATCGCCTATCGTCCATCATTGTTCGTTCACTTTAACCTGGTTAACAATCTTGAGGTAAAATTTATTGTTCAATCTTCACGTTCTGGAACAATATTGTTCTTATGATGCCTCGGCCGAGTTTAAACATTGTTTCAGTTTGTTGCAAAACATGACCGCCAAAGTAGGGGACAGTTTTCCTGTAATGGTTAAAGTAAAACGGCGTTAACAATCTAAAAGTCACATAATGGGGCCAGAATTTAGAAATAGGTTCCCCAAATGGCGTGGTATTTTTTATATTGCTTTAGTGATGCCTTGTGATGTTCGTGAAATTCGCTTGTAACATAAGTTCTAATAATATATTGAACACGTTTCAAAGTGATTCCTATGTGTTGAACACAATGGCTTAAATTTGCAGGCAGTTTTTATTTTATGGAAATAGTGAAAACCTTGCAATCCTTATTAGCAATTCTTTTGTTGCCAAACTTCATCTTGACATTTGCTCGTACGGTATGTAATGCATGTCAGACGTCATTAAAATAAACAATAATTACTTTTAAGAAATTACCAATAAACCTCTGAAATAAAATATATCCACATTATGAAATTAAATATCTAAATGCTGTCATCGGACCGATATGTCTGCCTATATAGATTAACCTTGTCAACAAAACAATAACTAAAGGATTTTTTTCTTTTTTTCTTCCGATGTTTGGTATATGTATGCAAGTTCGTTAAAAACATGGCCGCCCGGGTCGTTAAGGTTACAATATTAACATATTCATTTTTTGCAGCATTGCGTCCTCTGAGATTAGGTTCACTAAATAAAAAAGGTATTGTATAGCGGTGTATGTATTTAATCACATATGCCAAGTTTAGTTAATTACTTGCAATACTTTAACTTTGAGATGTTGTGGCCTAAAGGTTTCTTTAAACAATGGTTGGAACAAGTATAATCGTCTCGAGTATCAAAATTCTATAATGCTATACAAAATTCAACGAACACAATATATTGACTGTTAGGTTGTACAGTACAAAATTAATATACAACATATAACTTGTTTACAAATTATGTTTAATTCATAAAACGGAATAATATGAAAAGAGGAATCAGTGTTAACAATTGCTTAGTAAAATAACTTCCTGAAAATACATTACTGATTACATTTCATTGTTGCTAAAAAGTAGACGACGTTTTGTGAATGAAATAATATTGTTTACGTTTATAGTGTACACAACATGCGACTTTCGTATGGGGAGGGAAGTAAATTGACATGTGCATTCGCAAAGAGATCCCAATTCAGGAACCAGACAATGTTATCCTATTAAGAGGTGTCTGCCGTTTAGAACAGATGAAGTATGGCATATCCTGTTAAAACAACTTTGGTCTCAAAGAGCATGAATTGTACCGAATTTCTTTTATTTTCCCGTAAACGTTACATTTAAGTTGTTTTTTTTAATTCTCACACACATTTTCTTTTTTGTCATTTAATCTAGACATACATATTTTCCAACGTCTTTATAAATGTAAGCTAAACTTTTTTGCATTTGTATACAAAATAAATCAAGTTTAAAATAACAAATATGTGTTTGTTTGCATTTACATTTAAGTCCGGAAAGGACATTTGTAAACTTGAAAACCATTTTAAATGCTTCTTCTGATGCTCATGCGCACATGCGAAAATTTACTTTTTTTTCCTTCGAAAAATCGAATAGAATCTAGAATGCGTAAAGGTTCATCAAAATATACGCGTATTACGAACGATAAATACTCGCCAACCTCTATGGCTTGTTTTAGTAATTGGTTGAGTATTCTAATTTTATTGGTATTAATATCCCCACTTTTAGAAGTGGTTTCTTATTGATTTGCCCTTGTCCAAACGTTCGTCATTCTTTCCGTCTAAACGTCCTTCCGTTACTCTGTCTGTTTTTTATGGCGAGCATACATGTAACTTAAAACGTGTTTCTTTTTTACGAATGGAACTTTATAAACATAGCAACCAGTATGGGAGCTTGCGAAACGTTGCATGTTTCTTTGGATGTTTTCGACGTAACCGGAGTTATGAACCCTATTTTGGAAAAATACAATTATAACTGTTTCTCACAAACACTTTGGCTGCTAGAAATCTGCAATATTACAAATACATTATAATGCTTGTGAATGTGCGAACCTCTATATTTTACGTACTCCACACAACCTTAGTTATCAAAGAAATTTATTACAAAAACGTATTTGCTGACTTGAGTCGATAATAACATTTTGGGATTATTTTTTTGTAAATAATATTTAGCAGCATATAAACTTACGCACTTCATATATTGATTAATTTTTTTTTCGAGGCTGGAAAAGAGTTTATGCCAAGGCGGAATTTGAAAGCATACATGTACGATCGACAAAAGTCTGGTTTTCCTATAATGACATTAAGTGGCACTTTAAAGCTAAGGGCAAGAAGTCAACAGTATTCTCCAACATGTTTGCTCAGTAAACGTTATTGAATGCGTTCAAGTCTGAAATACATCACATATGTTACATGAAAATCAGCCATTATAGGATTCGCATAAGAAAACAAAAATGACACTTAAGCCACATCTTAACAAACAAACCTAATATGACTGCATGGATAGTTTAGTCATACGATAGCCATGACACCAAATTATGTTACTATTTTGGCCATCAATCTATCATAATACCTAGGTACAATTACCGAATACCTGACGGGTATCAAATTTCCAGTGTGCGTTAACAATAGTTGTGTTACGACTAGCTTAAACAGGCTCACTTCTCCATACCATTGCACGAAGTATAATGTAAGACGCAGACAAGGAAGATATATATTACACTTACAATTTAAATCGACATCCGTTAGGTTTTGTTGGCATAAAATAGTGTTATACGGACAGGTAAAGATTTAATTATTTTTATAAAGGAGTAGTTGGTGCGCAGGTAGGTTTTTAGTTACATAAATGTTTTACTTCTTATTTTATGCTTTTGTCATTCACATTTAGGTCGTAAGTATTGTTTGAGACTGGGGTTGTTTAATCTTTTATGAAAACTTTAACAACACAGTGATCTTTGATTTGTTTACCCATTTACACGTTTACAAATTGTTGTGAATTATTGTCTGAATTCTACTACTACTGATTAGCCTACCCTTAGTGCCATTTGTTTGTGTAATAAATTATACTATTTTCATTGAAATATAAGCTTTGATGGGCATCTGTTGCAGCATCTTTTTCTGTTCACATAAGCCTTAAATTTAGCATTTTAACATTATTATTAAATAACAAAGTTTTGATAGGCATCTGTTGTTGCATCTTTTTCTGTTCATATAAGTCTTTGATTTAGCATTTTAACCTATTAATTAAGCTTATAGTTCTGTCAATATCGAGTTTGATTTTTTCGTTTTTGATCTATCAAGATCGGAATGAAAGATTGCCTGTTTAGACGAACATTCTGACAAAGATTTTTTTAAAGTGCTTGAGGTTTGGACTTTTCAAAATCAATAATATTAAATTGTTCTTTTAAATTTCGATTACTTGCTTCAAAATCTATATAAATATGTACATATTATTTTTGATTATCCGACTTAACATGGTATCTCTACTGAACCTTTCGTTCGCCATTATCATAATCGTCATCATCATCATCACTTTAATCATCATCATTGGATCTTATATGGAATCCTTCTTTCTAATGGATAATGAATTCGTAATGCTATACCTGTCTATGCGGCAAACGTGTACACTAACGTCATATTGATATGAAGACCTGTTTATGCGATGCACATCGCCACTTCGGCGAAACTGCCCTGTCCATGCGTTGACAAACATCGCATAGACGAAACGTTTCATAGCCATTGAGATCCATTGGGATAATCGGTAAAAGAAGTGTCCATGAACATTTGGCATCTGATACTTAAACCATTTGAATTTCCTCAAAAACTTTATTAAACTAAAATGTAACATGGTGTATCATTAATGGACATATTGATCTTTTATTTTTTAACAATAAGCACATTCTTGTGTAATGCGAAATATTTTCATTTTGTTAAAATGTGTGCTGAGTATCCAATTTTTGCTGTTTATCGATGGAATGTAATCAGTTTCATATATTATCCACCGTTCTTCCGGGAATTTCTTTCTTCGCAATACGAAATTCTATACCATTAATTTGCCAAACAATGATCCGTGTATGAAAACCAAATGAACAGAACATTCAAAAAAGCTGACCAAATCACCTCTCGCGCGTGGCATTCGTTGTTCTCTGTTATCGAAGAGCCATCTGTTATCAAAGTACTTCCATACCCAGCATGAGTAATAAATTGACACTTAAAAGCGTACAAATCCTGTATTTTTCGGTGAGAATTGGCGTTGGTATGCATAAGAAGTTGCAACATCTTTTTCAGAAACAGCAACGATAAAAGGTAAGTGATCACGTCGCAAAACATTCTTGTGTAGAAGATGGAAGTGGCACCATTCAATTTTGCAGGGCCGTTTCCGCTGTCGAGTTGAAAATACAAATAACGGGGATCAATTTTTTTACAATGTTGGTTTTATTTAGATTCTCATATATTTTATTTAACATCTGCATTTCCGTAAGTAACTAAGGTTAAAGCTAACTATCGTTTGTTCCTTCTGACTGTATTTGTAATCAACATTGTTAAGTTATGACTTAAACACAAGAACTATAACTATATGCTTTGATTTCCTCATCCAAAGGCAGACACTTGAGTGAAAACAATAGTGCAGCATACCATTTTCATTTCAATTGCGATAATCGTAAATTGATTCGCGTTGATAACGAATTTTTATGAAGTTTTTGAAGTTATCCACAATAGACTCGCTATCTGATACCGATGGAAACAGGTATTGTGTGTTGTAACAATGTATATGGTTGATTTATCTTAATCTTACATTCATACATGTGACTTATTTTTATCTTAGATTGTGCCTTTACCAGGAACAACTTTGAGCTGGAGGTATGCACTGATAAACGTTTAAAGCATTTAAGAAGAAATTAATAGAATGCGTAAATATGTTACTGATTAATTAATATATAGTTTATCAATCACTATATCATTAAGTAAATAACTTATGCAAATTAAATGTCATGTTACTGATACGATTGGCGGTCGCTTTATAAACAATTGAATCGTTTATAAAGCACTTTATCATTAAGTAAATAACTTATGCAAATTAAATGTCCTGTTACTGACACGATTGGCGGTCGCTTTATAAACAATTGAATCGTTTTAAGTTTTTAAGTTGTCAAACCACAATAGAAATAAATTGTGTTATGTTAAGGAGAAAGCTGAATAGCCCCGGAAGTAAAATTGTATATCGATTTCCGTATGCCTTCGAAATTAAATTACCGTGTTTAAATATACTTTCTGTTTAATATTAGTGTAATAAAGGACGTGGTATCACGATCTAATAGAAAACTAAATAAAAACGTTTCGCTTGTGTATAGTATATATAACGTTTATAGAGATACAACGTGATGTCCATTGTTAAATTTGTAAAGCAATGTATTTTCGAAAGTTACAAGTTAGGCAAGGGTTTGTTTGGTTGCACATTTGCAAAAGGATTTTTAGTAGAATATTAAGTACACACACCTGCATTTCCAAATATTACATACTGGATATTACAAAATATGTCTTTGTTACTAGAAATTAAATAAATAATACATTATATGTACACTTCGACCAATAGATATAATTTGTAATATTCACTTGTTTATGACTGTCACTTTTGCCTCAATAAAGAAATGAACACAGGAAGTGATCATTGAATTTGAACTCACTTGGGTTCAATTCTGCATCAAGATCGGGTTTAAATAAGTTTAGAAGTATATCGCATTACCATAAACAAAATAAAAGCTGCATACACTAGCGCTATCGTTCAGCAGAACAGTAGTTATGTCCTAAGTTTGTAGTTGTGCAAACTGTCTAAAATTACTCGCTTATTAAGAAACGTAAACGGTTTTCGATCAAAAACAGAGGGTCTCGCAAACCATGTTCGTTTAGTTCTGTAGATTGCCAAATGAAAAATCGTTTATTCCAAATATGCCCGGGTTGAGACATCCAAGATGGCGACCAAGATGGCCGCTAAAATAAGATACAAATACAAAACATGGAAAATTACTTTTATTAGGTTGATATTAACTATTTGCATCTTTTTAAACTGTCATACATGTTAGAAGTAGTACATGTATTTACATTGTGATTCAGTGTAAACATGTAATACAATAAGAGTTTTTATACATTTTGTTCATAGAAATTTTGCTCTTTAAATAATATTTGAATGTGTAAGTTGCTTAACATACATGGTCAAATTCAATACCTGAAATAAAGTCTGTTAGATGTGGAATATAATTAATTAACAACAAAAAACAAAAATAACATTTAAACAATGTGTTGCAATGTTCTGATTTATGTTAGAAACAACCTTCAGTAGGTGGAGAAAATTTATGTGCACTTCAGCGGGACATACCCTGAGGTTTTCAGCACAATGTATTCTTGGTTTTGGAGGCTAAAAATAGTTTGCATAAATTTGAATTTGTTACTATGGTGTGAACAATCTGAAATACACACAAACATGTATAATTTCAATAATTTCAATATGGAAGCCGAACGAGTAGTCAATAGGGCTGCCGCATTTTTATATGTGTGTTTTGTATTACTAGTATACTCTAACAACACATGTGTAACATTTTTTACGCCACAATATACATAAACTCCATATATTTCAATTTAATTCGACCACCGCCTGGTTACTTCTTGATGTCAAATTTTCTGTTCATGGTTTTCGGTTATCATGGAATCGATATCTCTTTTGCAGAAGTGCTTGTTGCAATTATGATTGTCATATGTTTTCCTTTTGGCATCGACTGTTCTCTCGTCTCGTAATGGTCTCAGTAATCAGCTACGGAGACTACAAGCTTCCCTACTTTAGCCTTCGGAATAATGTTGACGAGTACGATGCACCCATATGCAGCCAATGCTGTGTTTTAGTGGCTTGCTGTGCAGCTGTTGTTCAAACCGAAGATCAGGATAGGAACTAAGCCGAGAACATAATTATTTTATATCAGGTGACGGCTACAATATTCATTATAGAGGTAAACGCCAATGCCTTAATGCTTTGGTGATGGATTTGAGGGCACTAGAGTTGAAATGTCGCAGTATTCCAACTACTTTGTCTACGATCGACTCATCTGAATCAATCTCTGTTCATGGTATTCCATACAAAAAGTCATTGTTGACTTGACTATCTTCGTCAAATTGCTTTGCTTCTCGTTTGGCTTCACTGATGGCCTATGTGAAGAACAAACAGAATCAGATTTACCATTATAGGGAACAACATGACAAATTATTCTTAAGGCTGTAAAAACACTTGACATTTAAAATCCGCAGTTGGAAGGTGGTGGCATATTTATATAAATTGGGAGTAATTGGGCAAAAGATTTACAGGTTAGATAACACAATTCAAGCTCGTAAATGATATATTTTTTAATATGGATGTGTAAGTTGAATTTGGTTTATGTATGAACATGTTGATACTAATAAAACGAGAATCATGAAGAATGCTTAATGCAGTTTTAAAAAATTATCAAAGGCCATTTTATACCTTGCACATTTACCCAACTCGTTAAAAAGGTGACATGTCTTATATCTTTACGAAAGTTGAATAGATAAGTGTTCTATTTTCTAATTTAAAATGGATAAGTTAAAAACAATAAAGCGAAAAGTTAATTTTGGGGAGAGTTATAGACTTATATATATATATTGAGCCTTACCCTTCGTTTTAGCATGAAATAAGCAAAAACAATTCTCCAAAGTAAAGCAAATTGCATTTTGTGCAAACACAACTTAGATTTCACAGTAAGTTTGATGCACTGTAACGGACGATGTGATGTAATATACAAGTATTTGTGAAAAGGCAAAATAAATATTTAAAACGTGTTAGATATAGCGAGACATATTTCGAACAGAAATTAGCTTCCCATGACAGGAGTTGTGGAGAAATTCATATCAATTTGTAAACATTAGCCTTCAGAGAACGATGTTGAAGTACATATTTGAAATCGAAAGACTGTGGATTATTAATTGCTATGAAATAGAATATCTAGTGAAATTATCAGTCTGAAATGAAGGTCAAGGACATTAACATTTGTGAAACAACTAGGTTTCTTCCTGGGTGATCATAGTAGTATTAGATGTCGCGAAAGAATACACAAGACGAAGATACTAAGTTTCTTTTCATGTTGCCGTGAAAAAACGTTTTACTCGACGTACTGTCAAAGACTCGCACTCCCGCAATCTTCATGCATGAGTGAACTCCTCTGTTTCGCAATTACGACACAAGTTTTCGGTTCTTTCGATACGCTAATGCGTCCAAGTCGTGCTTCGTCAATGTGTCACATGCCGCCGTGTTTAGCTCCAGTCCCACCACAATTGCTGAAGGCACGAGTAGAATAATCAGCATCGTTTACAGTAACGGGAGCAGATTTCAAAAATGTTTTTCGATCTTGCAAAGGAAGTGACACGATGGTATACATATGCCTACCTACATGCGCTACAACGGCTTCCGTTTCTTTAGAAGTCGTAACAAGCCTTTTTATAGATTTATTTCTTCATGCGTTAAGTTTATTTTCTAACCCGGAAGCCGGAATTCCGTGCCTAGGACAACGATTTCACGAAGAGGGCCCCTTGGTACGATGGACGTCCGATACGACTTACTAAGACAAGCCTAAAGAAGGCTCTCGAGTGTGCATATATCAACGTGAGGTTGTTGCAAACGATCGTTACAGTAATCGAGGCTGTAATTAACGGTCGGTCGTAAACATAAACTTCATCTGGCATAAATGATCCCGTGAAAACATAATGCATATAGTTTGATGACACCAAACTCGATTTTACTGCACTATTATATCTTACTTGCATGGGCTGTGTTTTGTTTGTTGGTGACTCTTTGTTAGATAATATAACTGCATATGCATGGTTTTGTGTGGCCGGCAGAATGTTGTGATTTTTGCGCGAAGCCGTGCGTCGTACATTATGATGACCGACAGTAACATTTAAAAATTCATGTTTGGTCAAGAAGGCAGGCAAGGCTGAGAGTCTTCAAATGACAATAGAGAATTAAAAAAATATATCTTTATTGTTAACCATTTTTCAGACTTTGCAGAACCTATATTGCAAACCATATGCAAAAGAACATTGAGGTTGTACAGAGAAAAAGTCTAAATCAGTGAAGCTAGTTGTGAAAGTATTCAAGTTCAAACAATAATTATATCTATAAAAAACGTACACATTATAAATCAACTCGATTTGTTTAGAAGACAGTGTCTTAAAAATACAAAAATACAAACATAATTTGAATAAAGTCACAAACAAATACCCCTTTATATCATTAATTATTAAACAGGGTGGTGAAATATACACCATACTGCTTAAAATCCACTTGCACAAATCGACCACTTTTTGTAATTCAAGAACAGTTTATCAGAGATGGCCATAATACAGTGAGGGCTTTCACCGATTGATCATGTAACGTGAAACTAGGTCCGTGGTTTCAAAACAACCCAAAACCAAAATAAATGTTTATCGCACGTAACTCGAAACGTTTTGCTGCGAAAGTTATTACACTTATCTTAATTAATATCTTGTTTCAAAATACATCATATTTGTCTTAATGACATTATTTAAAACAAGAAACCGTCGAAGACGGATGATGCTCCCCAAAAGTTGGTTTTTTGTCACAATATTGCACTATATATTCAGATAAAAGGAAACGTCTTGAGGGCACAGTAGTTGGGGGGACAATATTGTTTTTAAAGATTTTTTTCAAAGGGCCATAACTTTGTGAAAAATCATCCGACCAGAACCCGCTGATAATATGCACATCTCCTCTTGGTAGTGAAGCTTCCCATAAAGTTTCATTAAAATTCGGTCATTAGTTGCTGAGAAATAGCCCGGACAAAAATTGCACGGACGGACACACGGACGGACAGACGAAGCGGCGACTATATGCTCCCCCAAAATTAACTTTGGGGGAGCATAATTACATAACACTTAAGACCTAATAAAGCATTTGTTTTCAGGCATATGACACAGTAGCTGTTTCAGGAGAACCATGGCGACGTCGGATGGAGTGCAGTTGGACCAAGAAACTCAATTTATTGATGGAATTTTGTCCGATTTAGAGGTACATTTATCATTTGATGATATTAGATAAACAAAATGCTTTTGGAGACATTTACCTGCTGATCTTTTATATACTAATGCAGTTATTGTTTAATTGTTGTGTCAGGTTCAACAGTTGCGGCAAAAGGAAGATATCAAACGGTAATTATTTCTTTTTGTCCAGCACTTACCCATAATTATCAACAACTCAACACTAGGCTGAAAATAGATATTCGTTATTGAAAATAATGTATTGCTCCAAACCGTATCGGAAACAAATAACCCTTTTAAACATGGTCGACAGAATAAGCGCCATGCAGTATGCGTCAATGAATGGTTTGAACGCTTTGAGGCTCTGTTTAAGATATGTAGATTTTTTTCAGGTTAATGTTGCCAATAACGAGTAAAGTGAAAATAGTTTTGACTAAATATAAAAATCTGACACGCAACTAAACACATTCAGATTTTTCTGGAACATTGATTTGACTTGAAATCGTGTTTTTAAATCTTCTTACGACGTTTGTAATTTTTCACATACGTATTTTAACAATTCGTAGTGTTTAAACTGTTTAAAAACTTTATTTTTATGGACGAAATTGCCTTTCTAGAAATGATAAACCTTAAACATAGTACAGTCTTATTAACACATTATTACATGCAATTTATTGATTGGTTTCTTCTATGACGGGTGGTGCCTTTTTATATAAGATATTTCATGAAAGCGAATAGCCTCACATTGAACACAATACACATGGTGTATTGCAAATGGATTACAGACCGCATTTTTTTTACCAAGATGGGTAACATTTTACTATTTCGAACCTTGCGTAAACACTCTACTTGTTTCTTTCACTCATATGCACTCTGAAGATAAATTCCAAAAGCACAAATGTCAAATGCACGAAATACCTGCTCCAGCCATTTTACATGTCTTATATATATTTTAATTTGTATTACTATGATAACTATTACAAATAAATCTGAACTACAGGTTGGACACATATTCCTGTTATGATAAGCGTTCAAATATAATTTTTTACCCCGGTCTGTCCGTTTGTCCAGTCGATCCCTCCACAAAAAAAGCTTGATCTTGCAATGACTTAAAACGTACTGGAGCTACATGTAGGTAGACTTGGTATGTGTATACAGGGCAATACGGCGGTTATGAACGTTGTATCAATATTTTTATCGCGTTAATAGTATGATTGCTATGGTTACATAAATAGTAAACACTAAATTATGAATCCTGCGCCAACTCATTCAGTACTTATGTTGGTAAATACAACTGGGTTGTCCATGGAGAGCTGCATCAAAAATTTGCACGTTAATTCATTTTTCTCGTCGAGCATTGTGGTTTCTTTCAATAAAGAAGTCAGTTAGTGATCATTTCTTGAAAATGCGAAAACTAAAAAAGTACTTATGCTAGGTTGATGAAACTCTGTATATTAAAAGAGGGCTTAATGGAAAATATGCAAATATTTCAATTTCATCCGTATGTCCGTCTAACTCTCCTTGTGAAAAAAAGTAGTTCACCTAGTTGAAGTAAATCAACATGTGGATAGAAGCCTTTATATGATACTCACGTTATTTCAGTTTTTTTGTCAGACCAACATTGTACATTGTGGTTGCTTTGGTTACAGCAATAATTTAAAACAACCTTGTGGATCCTGACATAACTTAAACGTCGGTTGATGAAAATTATAGAAATCATGTTCTTACTTCCACAACGTTAACTCGGTAACTAAAGGTCTGTTTTTTATCTGCGACGAAACTGTTGTTCAATCCGGTAGAAAGTGCTTGTCTAATTAGGCATGCATCAGCTGGTCAGACTGAAAACCAGCTATTTCATGGATTTATGATATATTCTAATGCAAAAAAGTATATGTTATCACTTACGTTCTGTAAGTTATTTAAAAGACACAGCCTTTACAAGTTCAAGAATGTTTTTTTGACATTATAATGCGGCGGATACTAACAATTACTTCGACTTACGTTACAGACATTGTATATGCATTTAATATTCAGGACTTTAAAATCAATAAAAAATACACACGAAGAAATACTTGAAATTTCTCGCGAAAATGAATTGATGCTGCGCAAAGAAATCAATGATGTTGCCGAGAGAATTGTGGACAAACACAGAGAACTTCAAACACTCCAGAACGAATTAGAGTAAGTGTACTTTATATAAAATATCTAGGTATACCTTAAACAAAGTAATTGCTATAAACATGTTTGTATTGTACATGGTGCACGTGATAAAAATTACTGCATGCAATAATCTGAACTCCAAGACGTGTCGTAGTGTTATAAAGTAAAACCGTTTTACTAATTGGTTTCAATTGATTTACATAGACATTTTGGTAGAAACGAAGAGAAGTATGAACAGCTGCGAAACCAGTAAGTTGAAAACTTTTTACTAATTTCCCCGCTATAGTATTTGAACCAATCTTGACTTCATTTAATAAAGTGCAAATAACATCCGTTTATAATATTCATTGCTTAATTGAGCCGTTTTAACTAAAACAGATAAAACTATTCGTTTAAGCTATTTCTCGGCCACCAGTCGGCTGAATTCAATGCAATTTAGGGGAGCATCGGGATAAAAGCATTGTCCCAGTAGATTTTTCGCCAGTTAATCAAAGATGGAAAATGTGGTCAGTGTCAAGGTCATTGTTTATACAGGCAAAGTTTAGAATTACGTTTGGGCTATT